>NW_018745498.1:0-23889 GCF_001683475.1 Chenopodium quinoa
TATTTGGACGGTCGTTCTTGGTGAACGGAATTTACATCTAACCGCCTTATATTATCTTCGTTGCCCCTAATAGTGGGGCCGCCTCCTGAGAAGCCGCCTGCAATGGTGTAGACGACTGCATCATCAGTATCGGAACTGTCGGCCTGTTGATTCTTTTTGGCCGACTGCTTTTTTGAGGAAGTATTCCCCGTAGATTTCTTGACATAAGTGTCAAGATCACCTTGATCAGCCAAGCGGTCTAGGTACCGCATGAGACTAATGCAGTCGTTGGTGTGATGACCAATGTCATCATGATAAGCACAGATTTTTGTCTTGGTTCCGGTTGCTCGCAGAACCCTTCATGGGGAGCGGTTTCTCAATTGAGAGCCGTCCCTTTATTTCTTTTAGGATAAACTGGTTATCCTTGTTAAACACATACTTTGGGGAGTATGGTTTGAATTCCTTTTTCTTCTTGGCCGGCTGTTTAGAGGAATCAGCCGCCCAGACCCCTTTTCTTTTTTCATCTTTGTTGGACGACTGTTTCTGTCGTCCTTCTCTATTGTCGAACCTCTTCCCGTCCGACTGTTTCATTGTACACAGATCAGTCGCCTGTATATAGGCTTCTGCTTCAATCAAGGCCTCTTGAAGAGTCGCCACCCTTTTTCGAACTAAATCAAATTTGAAGGTAGACCCGTCTTTGAGACCTCTAAAAAAGTCAGTATAAGCTACCTCATCCGGTAACCCTTGAATCTGTATTCTCATCAGGTTGAACCGCCTGATGTAGGAACGAAGCCCCTCCTTTTCACCCTGCTGAATTGTTCCCAAATCAAGGGTCGTTTTCTTCGCAGGGATGTTCATTGCAAAGTTGGAGGCAAATAAGTAAGCAAGCGTCCTGAAACTGTTTACACAACCAGTCGGCAGGTTGCCGAACCATTGCTGTGCAATTCCCTTGAGAGTTGCTGGGAAACACTTGCACCAAGTGGGATCATCCAACCCTTGAAGGTACATCAGGTTGGTGAATGCCATCAGATGGTCTTCCGGGTTAGTAGTGCCATCATAGGCCTACTAAAACATTTTTTACTCTGGCCGGCTGAGCGGCTTCAGTAATTTCCTTGGAGAAGGCCGACGGCTGTTCACCAAGTCTAAGCAGCCGTAGCTGCCAGTCCATAGGTTGGACGTTTTTTGCTGCAGGTCCACCAAATGGAGGTGGCTGCATAAAATATTGTTGTTGCGGCACAAATGGCAAATTTGGTACCGCCTGCGCACTATGAAAGCCAGACTGTCGGGAGGTGCCGCCTGACTGACTCTCATGGTACGACTGAGTTGGCCTCATCGAGGCATTTCGCAAACTGTCCTGAAAATTTGAAGTAGAAGCCGACTCTGATAATCGGTCACTCCTCTTCTGCTTTAGCAGGTGCCGAGCATCTGTGAACGTTTGCTTTGACCCGTCCGCCTGAATATGACGAACCGGTTTCCTATTTCCCGTAGGATAACGGAGTTTTGTGAAATCAAGAGCAGACGGCTCCCGCTTCTTAGATTTAGGATGGGGAGTCGCCTCTCGCCCTTGAACTGGCTTCCTCTTGAGTGAAGTGGAAGGTTTTTTGGCCGCCTGCTCTTTGACTGAAGCAGGCGGTTTTTTGTTGATCAACTCTTGGATCTCTCCCTTGAATCCCCTCATGAAGGTCATGAGTTCGTTTCTTGTGATCGGAGCAGACCCATCAGTCGGCTGTTGCCGAGCAAGCGGTGCGCCTGCTGGCTCACTTCCTGTTTGAAGATACTCCCGTTCCCTTATTTCAGTATGACGGGTACGGCGGGCCCTTAGGGTCCCGTCTGGAGCTGTATGAGTTTCAACTTCAAATTCACTTTCGGTATCATGGTCCGACTGAACTTGAGGGTCGTCTAGGGGACGCCTCTCTTCTGGGGTCGGTACAGACTTGGATGCCATCTCTGAAGTACTCTCCCCACAGACGGCGCCAAATGTTTCGGGGTTTTCTGATGTCCTGCGGGAGAGTTACAATTCCGAGACTGGAACCGGACGCCTGTACCTGCAAAATAACGGAGACTCCTGAGAGCTCCGCCTCCAACGGTCAAGTTAGTACCTGATTAAGGAGTAATTAATACAGAAATTAAAGTAATAAGGTCTCTCTAGGTGAGAGTATTTAATGTAGGTAATCTGCTTTGCTAGCGAGATCAGCCGGTTATTAGTGTGTTCTGTAAATTATTCGGTCCCCCGATTAATGAGATTAATCGAGTATTTATAGCCTTGGGAAGCGTGCAACTCTCTAGGTTTAAGGTAAACCTAGGGCCGAACGGGCTTCTAGACTGAAATGGGCCTTGATGGCCGGTTGTCCCATTTGGCATGGGTGGACACGTGGCGTGTCTTAAGTGGTCCGTGGAGGACGCGTGGCGGAACCTGGTTGGGTCCACTTGTCAAACGGCGCTTGGTGGATAAAAATCCCCTAATCATCTCTCATAACCTCCTACTTACTACCCTTGTTTTAGGGTTTTTTATGAGTCCTACGGGAGAGTTACAACACCGAGACTGAATCCACGCGCCTGTACCTGCAAAACAACGGAGACTCCCGGGGTGGGAGTTCCGCCTCGGACGATCAAGTTAGAACGTGTTCGGATGTAAAAAAAGTGCGGAATGTAGATGGGATTAGGCTGCTCTGAGGAGAGGAGTGATCATCTGACTGTTTGAGACAGCCTCGAAATCCGAGCCTTAGCTCTTAAGAAGTGCAAATAAAGCTGGAGTTAATGCTTAGAAATTAATGTACATGTGTGTTTAATGATTTTTGAATCTGTGTTCCCAAGGGGGAACATCTCCCTTTTATAGGGTCTAGAAATGTGTGCCTAGTACTAGGTTTCAGAAACCTAGAACTGACTGGGCTTGACTAGGAATTTGGGTCGTTAAAGGCCACTTTCCTAGTTGGAAATATGTCTGCCACGTGTCGGGGCCTGATTGGTCCACCTTGGACCTTTCACGAGGTAACACGTAGCGGACTCTGGTTGTTCCACATGGATGACACGTGGCAAAGTTCAATTGGTCCACATGGCGGGGGGTAAAAATCCCCTAATCATTTGCCCCTCACAGGGGTGACGTGGCTTGCCACGTGGCGCTTGTGACAGATGTCACACTCTGATTGGCCAACGGTTTTTACCGTTTTTTTTTTACTGTCTCTTGAAATTCACCCCCCTATAAACAGGGAATGTCCAAATCATTTGTTTGGGCGTTCTAGAATTTTCAGACTTTGGACTTTAGCCCTTGACACCTTTTGAGAAAGGACGACGATTGTCGCTTCCTTCCTGGCCGCCTGCTCTTACAATCGCTAGATTTTTCAAGCACCATCAACTTTTCAAATCAAAGGTAACCGCTTGTATTTCTCTTGTACTTTCACTTTGTTTGTTTTCTTTTTTAAAAATGGTATCCCAAAAGCACACGGCACAGCCTAGGTTAGTGATCAGCCGGTCACCGAGGATGGCTGAATCTATAACTAGGAGTCCCAACTGCCCCTTGCTAGACCACCCTTTGCGAACTGCCCCCAAGTCCGACTATCTATGTGTCTGCGCAGGACACCATGGCCAGAACTAAAAGAACAACAAGGGTGACAAACTCAGACGGCTCCTCCTTCTATGCGCCTATCATTGAGCTATCTAACATGCGGCCTGGTGCCCCAAGTACCCCCAGTGATTCCGTCATAGAAGAATCATGGGAGGAAGTTCAAAATGACATTCCGAGCTCCATTGATCAAGCCCCTCAGGCGGACGATAGGTCCTACTCCTCAGACAGCGAACCCGAAACAAGCACCTCTCACTAGACGAAAAAGATAAAAAGGCATCGGTTCAACCCCCCCTTTGGCACCGGTTTTGAACCGTTCGGTATTTGAGGGATGCCAAATCCATGAAAATTTGGCACCGGTTCAAAACCGGTGCCAATTAAAGAATTTGGCACCGGTTAACCGGTGCCAACTATCATGGCGCGATTTTTTTTATTTTCAATACTATTGGCACCGGTGCAAAAAACCCCACTTTAGGCACCGGTTCTTGCTTTGAACCGGTGCCCAAAGTGTCAAAAAACAATTTTAAAAAACTTTTGGCACCGATTCTGGTCAAAACCGGTGCCAAAAATACCCCAAAAAAATAAAAATAAATATTTTTTTTCACTTAAATTGATATAGAAACATTAACATATATATAAAGTTACATATTTTCATTAAAAAGGCTGTAATATTACAATTTTCGTCCAGAAAATATCAAACAAGGAACGAAAATATCTAAGACCAGCTCCACACTAGCAGCTGAACAGAGGAACAAGGAACTAGCCAACACACTGCGCCAACCCTCAAGCCCAGCAGGACAGCAGCAGCAGCCAAAAGCAGGCACATAGCACCAGGCAGAGAACTGCACAACAGCAGCCAGAGTAAACAGAGCCAGAAACAGCAGCAGCTGGCAAAGCAGAGAAGGAACCAGCAGCAGCAATGCACAGACAGAACTAGCAACAGAAACCAGATAGCAGGAGGACCAGAAACTAGCAGTCTAGCCTAAAGTAACACAGCAGCCAGCAGCTCAGAGAAATCCCTGGAGATAAAATGTAACACCAAGCAACAGTTAAAATAGGAGCATTCAAGTATTCAACAGAAGAAACTCCCAGCTAAAAGAATGATATGCATTAAAAAAAGTTCTAAAAATTTAATATGGTGCTAATTCATAGGATAGTATAACTATTCGTATTTGAAAAATATAAAATCACCTTAGAAGGCTGATAATTTAAGGACAAGGTCCTGGTACTCTCAGGTTTCCAGACTACATAATGGATGTTAGTCTCATGCCAGATGAGAGCTTGTTCATTCCCAAAATCTCTGAATTTTTCATGCTCTGAAAGATAAAACCACATATCCTACAACAAACAAAGATCTATATGTCGTGCTCAGAAAGATATAACCATATATCCCAAAAACACAAATATTAAATTAGAAGAAAAACAAAACAATCATAAAATCAATGTTCTTCCATTGCATAACTCACTGCACTGGTCATGAATGTTATAATAAATACGCTTGATGCTCAATAACATAACCAGAAAACACATAACTCTTGTTTTCTACTTAAAATTTCCTTCGTCGGTGATACATTGATATATTGACAACTATGTGTCCATGCTGCAATAATCTTGAAAATCCCAAAACACCCAATTTTAAAAGGATATTAATTTCTTTGCCTAAAAAAAATACTCATTCCATCAACGCACTCAATAACCTAAGACAAACAAGCACTCAGCCTCGAGAAACCGGACCAATATAAAAGAGGTTGTCAACAAAATTAAATATCAATGAAAAATAAAGGAACCAAATTTCCATATAACAGAGTTTTCGGAAAAATCTAAAACCCACAAACAGAACAATAGCATGTCCATGGATTAAAATTAGAAACCCGGCGGCGGAAAGCTGGAAAGTAGGAAGCCACTCATGTTCATCATTCTTTTTTATAAAAGAGAAATTAGTAACCTGGCCTTAGAACCCCAATTTAACCCTTCACCCAAGAAAATCATTCTTTTTTATATAAAAGCATACACTTCAAATATTCCAAAATTAAAAACCCAGATGCAATATCATAAAACATATAGAATCAAATTAATTCAAATAAATAAACAAACAAACAACACACATTTAATTCAAATCCAATACTACATAATCAATAACCAAACAGATCAATGGAGCTAAAACATACTTCAATTGATAAAAAAAAATTAGAAAACCCAGGGCAACAGGAGCTAAAACAGTTAAAATCCCTGATGTTCAAGGTCTGCTTTGGATCGAGGGGTTGGTGTTAGAAACACCTGTTCAACCACTGGTTTAGTCATCAGAGCAGACTTACCAAGTCCCGAATTATCAATTGGGACAGGACGCCATCCAAGGACTGTATGACCAAGTGATTCTGCAACCTAAAAAGACAACACAAAATTCAACAGTCAAATTTCATAATCTAGAACTCCAGTCCAGGGACTGTATGACCAAGTGTTGTTCAAGTGTAATACACTAATAACATTAAACAAACACACAAACTCAAGAATAAAGAGAACAACTGAAAAAAGAAGAAAGAAGAAAACCTTGATTGATGGCACAACTGAAGAACTCCACAATGAACTCCACAACTGTATTTACTTATGAGGTTATAATGGCTAGCTTGCATATACGGAGTATGAATTTCACTATCCAGGCATACATACAAACTGAATACAGCAAATTGTAAGGAAATTGGGAAATTATGCTAGACTGCTGACAGCTCAAGATACTGTCGAAGTCTGAATCCTGAAAATGCAGCTTCTACTGGCAGTGGTCCCCTAAGAAGGATTCAGAATATGATCTTCAATTCAGACATTCCAAAATGGACAGGATGAGATTAGATATTTCCTTTTACAATTTAGACACAGGAGAAAATCATAGTAACATCACAATTATAGAGCGAGACTAGTAGTTTTGAAGATTTCATTAAACTCTAGAAAATGAAACATACCAGGTCTGGTCTTCGTCTCTGCATTTTCCTTCCTATCCTGGCTGCTTCTTTTTAGGACTTTTTGCAGACTTAATAGCCTCAAAACACTCTTGTGCCAAAGGATCCTGAACACCATAAAACTTGTGCGCCTGCAGAGGGAATAGACCTAAAACATCCATATTCCATACAATGTATCTACAGAAATAGCTCAACCAAACATACTGAAATAACTCAAACAACAAAAAACACCAAAAAACTCAAACAACAAAAAACACCAAAAAAACTCAAAATGAATTATTGGACCAAAAGACCAAAATATAACGCAAATCTAAAAGAACTATCCTACGTTTCCAGGATAGAAGAATGTTAAAACTGCCCTCAATTTATAAATTAGTGACCATCACTACTCATTGTTGTTTAATTTCCGTTGTTTTATCTAGCTATGTAAAACCATTGTCATTTCGAATTGGTTTTGGGACTTCAGATTACTAAATTCTAGTATCACTGGTTTAATGTGGATTATGATATTATTGATAACTCTCATAAATGTGCTTATTAATATGATTTTCACTTGTTACTATGTCTGATCCTTAGTAATGGGAAAATAACACTCTGATTAACTAACCTTTCATTTAAGCTATTTCAACATTAAATCCACATAAAAGCATACAAGTACAAAATTTAACAATTACAAACCAAGACAGGAATTATGAAAACTTTTTTGGTTCTAGTGACTTAACACATAACGCCTAAATTATCATAAAACCATACCACAAAGCATTTGCCTCCTAAACTAATTTTTATCACATCAATTGCTCTACCAAATACTACTCACCTGTTTCTGGAGAATACTCAATGCAAGTTGCTAAATCTTCATGTTTTCCAGTGATGTCATAAACTCCAGAGTGTTGTAGGTCATACCTAAGAAAATCCAGTCGCAGCAAAGCAATAACCATGTTATTCTCAAACATAACATGAAAAGAGGTGTTCGCTTAAATAAATTAATACAAACAAGGGTGAAAATTATGTAGCCAACCGAAAATAAATCAATACACACAAGAATCTAATTATTGATGAGGCACCCTACATTTGAATCAGGGCAAAGCATGGCCTGGATATAGTCTCCAAATATGGCTATGAATAGGTGACAAAATTACATTGCAATAACTCTAAAGAAAATACTTACAAGGCATCAATAGCAAGCATTCTACCAATCTGGTGTCTTGAGTTGCCAGGAATTAAAAGTTGAACATGAGTCACTGGAAAGAACCTAATCAGTCAGCGGAAGCACAAATACAAGTCACCAACTAAACCATAATTAGTTTACACAACGAGAAACTATAAATACATCCAAATTTCTATTAAAAAGCAGAGGAGAATTCATAGAGGAAGGCTCTAGATGAGAGTTGAACCTGTGCATTTCATTACAAAATGTTAGAAAAGAGAGCTTTCCAGAATCGGAAATGATAACCAACATGCCTTTCCCCATAACCTGCAGAAGGAATAAAATATGCATTCAATTACAATGTAAGAAAAGAGATGTAGCCATTATGAGCATTAACATGAGGGTTCCTTACATCATGTAAAACCTGTGAGTTATATTGTCCATATATGTCGAAATATTGATCAGATTACTTTAAGGTCGAGTCAGGTCACTTTTTTACGCATCTAAATTAAAATCCCTGTTATAGTGATAACTGATAAACCCTTAAAAAAAACCTTGACCATAGTCAACTCACAAACCCTTGAGAAAAACAGAGGAATAACACATTTATAATCATAATAAACTAAGGGTGAAACCAAAATGAAGAAAAATCAGCAATAAAAATACTAGTACATTGGCAATTTAATTGTAGTTTATTTTACAAGATCAAAGTAAGGAAATGGAATAAAATAAATACTCTTAATATTAAATAAATAATGCAGTAATTTAATTAAATAAGGAATACTTACGAGACGATGATGAAAATTAGTGGGTAAAATGAGAGAGAAACGAGCAAAATGAAAATTATTCCAGTAAATTTCTTCTTCCCATGATTTATAATTCCTAAACTCCATTTTTTGCAGTGAAATCTTGTTGAAGAAAGAGAAATTCCACCCTAATTACAAATGGTTGAAGTTATTAAGAAGATGAAGGAGGTGATAACTGATAAACCCTTAAAATCCGATCAATAGTTAGAATAGGATATCTAGTGTTAAGAAAAAATATCAGAAAAATTACCTGGTGGTCGGTAGCCGACGCACGAAGGACGGCTGAGGGGAACGGAGGGTGGCCGGCGAAGGGTGAGTGGCGGCGGGTAGGACCTACTCTCTCCTTCTCCTACTTATTTTGTTTGACAAAAAATAGAAATAAAACCAAAACCTTAAAATTACAAAATTGAAAACCAAATCAACTACAAACCTTAGGTTGCGAAGAAATTCGGTAGATTAAGAAGACCACAATGGCCCAAATCTTACCTCAAAGTTGCTTCAATGGAGGTGAAAAACTCATAATGCACTTCAATGGAGAATAGAGAGCACGAGTTCAATGGAGGAGAGATATGGAGAGAGAAGGAGGTGCATGCAGCTGCTTTAATGGAGTGAGAGAGCTCAAAAACGGCTTCAATGGAGAAGGTGGGAATTCGGAGGTGGTGGCATGGAAGAGAAGGTGAGAACGAGGGAAAAAACAAGTTGAAAAATCAGGGGGAAAGAAAAGAAGAAGAAGAAGAAGAAGAAATACGAGAAGCCCGGTTTTTTTTAATGGCACCGGTTTAAGACGAACCGGTGCCAACTCTATTGCTTTCTTTTGTTTTTTTGTTTTTTTTTTTTTTGGTTGGCATCGGTTTGAACCAGTGCTAATTAGATTAGTTGGCACCGGTTTTGGTTGGAACCGGTGCCAACTCTGAATTTTCCAATCCCTCCCATTTCTTTTGGCACCGGTTTTCAAGAACCGGTGCTAAAGGGGGGTGCCTATATCAAAATTTCTACTAGTGTCTGGAAAGCCATCTGACGCCTCTGAGGAGTTGCGCTCTCGGCTGGAAACAGCGAGAGAGTCCCGTTTTGCGGAGAAGGAGGAGAATTGGGCTGAGTCGGCTGCTGGCAGGCAAAATATGTATGCCGCCTATTATTGCCATGTCCCTAAAGGCAGGCGGAAGGCCATGTCTGAGAAGATAGGTAGCTTTAGGGCCGACCATATCATGGGCCATGGTTATATCCTTTACGTGCCGTATGCCGAGGACACCGTAGTCTGGCCAGAAGGGTCCAGCTACGGGGACGAGTGCTTTGGGTGTTATGAGGCGGCCATTCAGGCTGGCCTTCGATTTCCCTTACATCCGGCCGTACAGCGGATTTTGGATGGATAACAGCTGGGCGTCAGGCAACTTGCCCACAATTCTTGGTTCAACATTCTGGGGTATGTTGCCGGCTGTGAGATGATGAGTATGGATCCAAGCTTTGAGGCTTTTCGCCCATATGCACTATCTCAGCAAAACCCCAAAACAAGCGGTGCCGGCTAGTACACTTTGTCTAGCCACAAGGTTATATGATGACAATAGGGAAGGAGAACAAGTGGAAAGGCTGGAGGAACAAATTTTACATAGTCTCCTACCCTGACAAAGTAAAGAATAAGATGTACAACAGGTGGAACCGCAATCCACCTCTCCTAACAGGCGCCACTGAAAAGCCGCCAATTCCAAGAAAGGCAAAGAGAGGAGATCCTTGACCAGGGTCTCTTCAAAGTGGACATTCAGGCAAATGCTAAACAGGGGCGAGAGAATTCATCCCCCAAAGTTACATTCCTCGTCATGACTGGCTTTTTTACGGGGACTATTTGGCTGCCTGCGGTCTTAGTATTGAGAGGCCGAGAGGTAGTTGGCCGAACGTGTTTACTATTTTTGTTAGACTTAGGTGTGTACTTTCCTTTTTTGTACATTTTGTCTAACCCTTTGAAATCTTTTTGCAGACAAAGTAATGGAAAGACTCCCGGCCACTAGGAAACCTGCCGCCTACTACCGCACCCTTTTGGGCAAGCGGTCTACGGACAAGGTGAATTTCTTTCTAGCTTTGTACAAGTCTTATTTAGCTTTTTTGTCGCCTACTTCTTACTTATTGTGGTTTTTATTGTAGGGCAACTCAGCAAAGCCTTCCTCCTCAAAGCCTATCAGCTATTCAAACCCCTTGCCCTACCCTTGTAGGGTTAAGTTTAATCAGCAGTCGGCCAGCACTTCTGAAAGCAATCGGTCTATTGGCCGCATTTATACCAAGTACTTACAGAGTATTAATTGTGCAAATGTCCCTTAAAGGCCGGATCTTGTACAGCTGGCCAAGTCCATGCTGAAAGCTGTCTCCCTTGAGGACAGGGAGGCGGTTAGAGGAGTCGGCACCCTCAACCTGGACCCATCCTCGCTCTTTTGGCTAAGGTACACTTGTAAAGATTTTCCATTTCTTGTTAATATAACTTGTGAGCCACTTGTAACTGACGTCTGTTTTTTGGCCGAATGCAGTCTATGCTGCGAGTGCACGGTCTCCGCAAGCCCATAAATGAGAAGACCAAAGAGGAAAATTCGCAAAAGCTCGGGCCGCCTCTGTTCTGACACAGCCATGTTCCAGATTGCTCAAAATGAACTTCTGACTACTGACATACTGTATTATCAGGCAGCTGCCAACTTGCAGGTCAAAACGGATTTAGAGGCGACCAAGAAGAGGATCTCCGAGCTGGAGCAGTTTGTCAAGGATCTGAAGGCCAAGCTTGAGCCCCACAAAGAGGCGGACCAGGAAGCAGCTGGCCTCCGAACCCGGGTGGACAAGCTGAAAGCTCGCCTGCAAAACCAGGAAGTCCAATTGGCCAAGAAGTATACTTCAAGGGCTGAGGAGGAAAAGGCGGCCCTGGTCAAGGATATGATGGACGACTGCAACGTCGTCATGAAGCTGACTTGGGGGGCTCTCTTCCTGGAGTCCACCTATGAGGCCTGGCATAATCAGTTCGCCGCCTCCTCTCAAGAGTACAATGAGAAAGTCATGAACCAAGCCCAAGAGGCTAAGGGAGAGGATGAGGAGGAGTCGTCTGATTCTACCTCAGGGGAGTCGGACCAGGGGAGGAGGAGGAGAAGGAGGCGAATCCCATAAAAGAGCAGCAGGCGACTAGGGAACAAAAGGATGCGGCTGCTGATACTAAATAGCCCCCTCCTGCTTCTTAAGCCTTTCTTGTTTTTATTCCAACTTTCTTTGGCCTGCGTGTCGTATGCTCTGTTTGTATCTTTACCGACCAAGGGTCGGATTTATGAACAATTTAACTCTTTTTTTTCGGTCATCTGGCCGACTGTTTTTATATATCGTCCGGCAAATTTTAGCCGGCTTCTTCAATTTGCACTTGTGCAAAAAAATTTCATTTCATAAATTTTGCTAAGAATAAGTAACCTGCTTTTTTCATGAATGCTTATTTCATTATATACCGACTGTTTTTGCCCCTGGGCGACTGTTCGCCTGGTTTTCAAAGGTGAATTGATTAGCTTGGGAATTTTTGATACTTTATGGAGTATAACTAATTTCCAAGTCAATCAATCACAATGGTGAACCAGGCGGTCAGTCGGCCAATGCACAGGCGAACATACTACATTATCCGACTCTTGGCCTTAATATAGTTCTTTAGACGAACCACGTTTACCTACTAAGTTTTGTACTTAGTTTATTTTATTGATTTGTAAATCGTCTGTTTGTTTGGTACTTGTACAAAAATAGGCGTCAAACGGGATGTTTAACCAAAGTAGCAATCGCTTGTTGGGTTACAAGAGGTAGCTTTAATTATTCTCTAACCTAAATAGGAATAGTGGCCGAATGTCGTCTGTTCATCAAAAGGACAGGCGGCTTCATTCGTACCGTTTAGGTTCCATTTTAGGTTATTCAGGTCGAGCGCCTATGAGTTAACCTTTGGGATTAATCAATCTTTGTCACCTTATTTTGAGTAAATAGAAGAAGGAAACGGCCGTTAGCCATGTTGTGTCCTCACATGTGCTAAGCTTTGGACTTAGCTTATTACTCAATTAACTGCTAAGTGTGGAACTTAGCTTATATCCTCAAATTTTTCCCACTGTGTTGCCCCTGAGCAACAACAGTCGGCATCCGACTTAGATATTATAGATTACCGCATGTTTTTAGAGCAGTCGGTAGTCTTTGTTGTCTTTGTCTCATTTGATCAGTTCACAGAGCAATGTGCCACCCAAATGGGATATGCTCTCTGCGACGAATTCACCCAAATGGATGTCGCCGAACGCCTGCTCATGTTAGGGACAGACGTATTAGTTTATAAATTAAGAATATCCGCCCATAGGAATCATTTTGATCGTTAGGACATAGGCCTGACTTAGATCATCCGGCCATAAGCCTCATGTGTTCTGAGTGGAACAACACATAGCTGCTAAGTTTGCTAGACTTAACTTACTTCTACTCATGTTGGAGTAGTAGGAAAATAATAAAAAGGTCGTCTGCTTATTAGGCAGGCGTCCCTCCCTTTTGGGAGGATGCGTACAAAAGTATTGAAAACAAATATCAACTTTTTATTGATGTGCTTTCATTTACAAAAAATTTACAAGTCTCAGAAGTAGTACTTTTTCAAGTTGTCTACATTCCAAGTTCTGGCTAGCTGTCGGCCGTCTGGTGTTTCCAAGCAAAAAAGGTGCTGCCTCGTACTTCTTCATAGATCTGCAAGGGGCCTTCCCAATTAGGAGTCAGCTTTCCCTACTTATTGGCCCTACTGATTGCTTCCATTTTTCGTGACACAAAGTCCCCTTTTTCTCAGGGGCCGATTGTGCACTTTTTATTTGTAAGCTTTCGTCATTCTCAGACGGTGGATCTCATGGCGCAAGGCTGCATTGCCCTAGTGTTCTGGGAGTGAGTTTAGTGCTAGCCTCATGGCCTCCCAGTTAGCCTCCTCATCATATAACATGACTCGAAGAGTCGACTCATAGTGCTCAATAGGCAAAACGGTTTCTGACCCATAAACCATGAGAAATGGGGTTTCACCAGTCGCCCCTTTTTCAGTCGTCTTGATGGCCCACAGAACATACGTAAGATCATCAGCCGCCAGCTCTTTTAATTTTCTTTTTGATGCCATCAAAGATTAACTTGTTGAAGGCTTCAACCTGGCCGTTTGCTTGGGGACGGCCGACTGATACAAAATAGTGAGAGATTCCTTGGTCTCCCAACCAACTCTTAAGAGCAGGCGTCTCAAATTGAGGACCATTATCAAAGACCTTAGATGGGTCCATACCGAGTGATGACATTTCTCTAGATGAAGGAAATAACATCTTTGGTCTTAATGCCTTTGACCGCCTCTGCTTTGACCCATTTAGTGAAGTAGTCGACAGAAACCAGGATATACCTCCGACCGCCTGTAGCAGGCGTATAAGGTCCCAGAATATCCATGCCCTACTTGGCGAATGGTACTGGGCTATGGATGGCCGTGAGATCAGTAGTCGAACGGTGGATGAGTTTGCCAAACCTTTGACACTTGTCACATTTTTCCACCATTTCCATGGCGTCTGTTTCAAGAGTGGGCCAAAAGTAGCCCTACCTCCTAGCTCTCTTTGCTAGGGTCCTGCCACCTATATGGGAGGCACATAAGCCCGAATGTAAGTCTTCTAAAACCTCTCGTCCCCTCTCTGGGGTGACACATTTCAGTAAAGGTTGGACATAGCCCTTTTTAAAGAGTTCTCCATTATGAATCTCAAAACTGGCCGCACGTTTTTTCATTTCAACCATCTCTCAGTAAGTATCTGGCAGGGTACTTTCTGTCAAGTAAGCCCGGATGCCATCCATCCAGGTTGAGATTCGGTCTAGTACTCGAATGGGATCTTCTTCAATGCTTCTTTTTTCCATGACTTCCTAGAAGACTGACCTAGGTGTGTCACGGGAGGCGGATGATGCAAGTTTTGAGAGAGCATCCGCCTGATTTTTCTCGGACCTAGGCACCTGACTTAGATGAAATTCATCAAGTGTCCCTACCTCTTCCTTGACCGCCTGCAGGTATTTGATCATAGCCGGATGGGTGGCTTCATAGTCACCATGGTATTGGCTTACAATCAACAGCGAATCAGAGCAGGCGTCCACTTTCTTTGCCCCAGCCGCCTTACACATGTGGATGCCGGCTAGGAGGGCTTCATATTCTGCCTCATTATTTGAGGCTTGGAACTTGAACCGTAGTGCATATTCATACCTGTCTCCTTCAAGAGACTGACATATGACGTCTGCACCACAGCCGTTCAGGGTGGAGCTCCCGTCCACATATACCTTCCAAACCTGATCAAGGTTTTCAGGATCAGCCGGCCTTGTCATTTCGACAATGAAGTCGGCAAACGCTTGTCCCTTCACTGCCTTTCTTGGTTCAAAGGAAATATCAAGACTTTGAATTTCAATCGCCCATTTTATCATTCGGCCGGACGATTCCATGGTTGTCATTAGCCGCTTGATTGGTTGGTCCGTGTAAACCACTACCGGATGCGCCAGGAAGTAAGGTTTTCACTTCTTGACTGCCATAAAAAGGGCAAGTCTAAATTTTTCAACCATGGGTACCTCAACTCCGCATTCCGTAGAACATGACTGATGAAATAGACCGGGAGCTGGGTGACGCCTCTTTCAGCAAGGAGAACAGAACTGAGCGCATGGTTAGAGATGCCTAGGTACATGTACAGCACTTCCTTTGGCAAAGGACTAACCAGCCTTGGCAAAGAGTGCAAGTGTTGTTTCAACTTTTGAAAGGCCGCCTCTACATCCGCCCCCCATTCAAACATTGTCTTCTTTTTTATAGCTTGGAAGAAATAGAGGCACTTGTCTCCTGACCGACTGAGGAATCTCCCTAATGCCGCTAGACAACCTGTCAACTTCTGAACTTCTTTTACAATGCAGGGCGACTGCATGTCTATGACCGCCTGTATTTTTTCTAGGTTGGCCTCTATCCCCCTTTAATTAATTAAAAATCCAAGAAACTTCCCAGACTCAACACCAAAGACACACTTTTTGGGATTGAGCATGACCTGGTGCCGCCTGAGTGTGGCGAATGTTTCTCGGAGGTCTGTAAGATGATCCGTCTGAAGTTGGGATTTGACTATCATGTCATCAATATACGCCTCCACATTCCTTCCAATTTGATTAATGAAGACTGTATTAATCATTCGCTGGAAGGTAGCAGGCGCATTCTTCAAACCAAACGGCATCACAGTATAGCAGAATAACTCTTGATCAGTGACGAATGCCGTCTTTTCTTGATTTTTTTTCCACAAGGGTATCTGGTGAAAGCCTGAATAGGCGTCCATAAATCTCATCAAGGCATGGCCGACTGTAGAGTCGACTAGACTATCGATATTTGGAAGAGGATAGCTATCCTTTGGACATGCCTTGTTCAGGTCTGTGTAATCAACACACATGCGCCAGGTACCATTCGGCTTTTCATGAGCACAAATTGGCAACCCAATCTGGGAAGTAGAATTGCCGAATGAACCCAGCATCCAACGGTTTTTTCACCTCGGTGGCTACCGCCTGGCTTCTTTCTTCACCATGGTTCCTCTTCTTTTGCCTTACCTAATTCTTTTTAGGATCCACAGCAAGTTTGTGGACGGCTAGATCCGGGCTGATGCCTGGCGTCTTGTCCACTTCAAAGACAAAGATGTCTTTGAAATCTTTCAATAGGTTGTGTAGGTCTGCACCCAATTTAGCAAAAGCAGCCGTCCCCACCTTAACAGTACGTTCTAGACGAGTGTCATCCAGAACAATATCAATGTGCTCACCAGCCGGCTGGGGACGAAGTTCATCCAGCCGTTCTCCGGTCAATGATTGCTATTGCGTTTCTTTTTTCACGGCCACCAACTGGTCGGCCTTTCTCTTTTTGCTGCCTACTATGGGAGCAGGCATTGTTTCCTTGATTTTTTCAAGGTCTATAGTTTCTCCACTAGGGCCGGATGCGACCACAATGGGTTTGACGTCAGAGAGATAGCACTCCCTACCCGTCTTTTGGTCTCCCCGTAGGGAGCCGACTGTTCCATCATCCCTTTCAAACATGAGAAGCATAAAGGAAGGAATGATAACAGTTTTAGACTTATTTAGGGTGGGACGACCCAAAGTCATGTTATAGGCGGTCAGCTCTTCAATAACTAAGAACCGGACCACCAAGTGGCGTCCCTCTCCCTTTTCTCCAGCCGAATGGGTAAGTCTATTCGACCTACCGATGCACAACTCCGCCCCCAAATCCCATTAAGGGATGAGAGACCTTGTGCATGCTCTCAGGCTTGTACTTGAGCTTGGTCAAGCACTTGTGGCTGATGAGATCAGAGAAACTACCGGTGTCAATGAGGATTCGGCCAACCTTTTGGTTGGCCACTTTGCATTCGATGACAATGTGGTCATCATGCGGCCTCCTGACATTTCCCTTGTCTCCCTCAGAGATGAAAACTTCAGGGAAAGTGTCATTAGACGTCTGCCCCTCATCAACTGAGCTGTCATCTAGCCGTCTGATGTAGTCTTTGGTTCCCCAAATGGTAGGGCCGCCTCCAACATAATCACCTGCTATTGTATAGATCTGTTCTTCATCAGTATTAGAACTATTAGCAGGTTGAGACTTTTTCTTGGACGATTGCTCAGGGTTAGTTTGCAGGGTAACCTTGGACCTTAGAATGTAGGACTTGAGCACCCCTTTGTCAGCCAGGGGATCTAACAGCCGCCTGAGACTATAGCTGTGGTTGGTGTCATGGCCAACGTCCTCATGGTAATCACAATACTTAATTTTTGGCAGAACCTTTCATAGCAGCCGGCTTTTCAATAGTCATTCGGTCTTTTATCTCCATGAGGATGGAGTAACAGTCTTTATTGAACTTGAATCTGAATTTTCATCAGATTGAACCGCCTGATGTTTGACCGAAGGCCTTCTTTCTCCCTACTGAATTGCACCCAAGTCAAGACTTGTTTTCTTAGCAGAGATGTTCATTGAGAAGTTAGACACAAACAAGTATGCAAATGTCTTGAAATTATTGGGCGTCTTGAAACAAGTATGCATCCGGCTGGTAGGTTGCCGAACCATTGTTGGGCGACGCCCATCAATGTGGTCGGGAAGCATCGACACCATGTGGCATCATACAACCCTTGTAGATACATGAGGTTGGTGTATGACATAAGGTGATCTTTTGGATTAGTGGTACCATCATAGGTACCTACCAATACATTTTTCACCTAGGGTCGGTTGTGCGGCCTCAGTTATTTCTTTGGAGAATGCAGAGGGTTGTTCCCCAGTCTTAGCAGTCGGAGCTACCAGTCCAAGGGTTGGACATTATGTGCCGCCTACCCCCCGAAGAGGGTCGGCTGCATGTAAGGTTCTCCATACGACATGTATGGTTGTTGAGGCGCATACGAGCCGCATGGAGCATCTGAGGACTAGAGTGACGGACATGCCGCCTGTCTGGTTCTCTCGGTTTAATTGTGAATACCTCATTGAGGTATTCAGAAAGCTTTCTTGCAAGTTCAACGTTGAAGCCGACTCTGACAGTTGCATGTTCTTCTTTTGCTGGATTAACATCCGGGCATCAGAATAAGTTTTCTTTAAACCATCCGACTGTACATGCCAAATGGCCTTCCTTTTTCCTGGTTCAAGGAACCGGAATTTGGCTAAATTTATCAAGGGCCTCTGTTCTTCCCTATGTTTAAGGTAAGGAGTGGCCTCTCGGCCTTTGACCGACTTATTCCTCCCAGAATGGGAGGGCTTCTTGGCCGACTGTTCCCTGGTAGAAACAACCGTCCATTTATCAATCAGGTCCTTGATCTCCCCTTTGAAACTTATCATGAGAGTCATGAGCTCGTTTCTGGTGATAGGGACGGAGCCTTCGGCTGCCTGGAGTTGACCAATCGGCTGGCTGGATGGTTCGCTAGGATCCGCCTGTTCGTCGCCTCGTTCCCTCCTTTCGGCGGGACGGATGCGCCTAGTTCTTAGTGACCCATCAGGGCCACGTATGTGTCGACCTCATGGTCGTCATCTGTATCTTGGTCGGTATAGACCTGTGCGTCGGCCATAGGCCGTTTTCATTAAGAGGCAGTACAAGTTCTTGTGAAACCATCTTAGTAGTACTCTCCCCACATACGGCGCTAAATGTTTCGGTGTTTTTTATGTGTCCTAAGGGAGAGTTACAACACCAAGACTGGATCCACGCGTTTGTTCCTGCAAAACAACGGAGAATCCCGGGGCTAGGAGTTCCGCCTCCAACGATCAAGTTAAAACGTGTTCGGATGTAAAAAAGTGCGAAATGTAGATGGGATCAAGCTCCTCTTAGGAGAGGAGTGATCATCCGACTGTCTGAAACAGCCTCAAAATCCGAGCCTTAGCTCTTAAGAAGTGCAAATAAAGTTGGAGTTAATGCTCAGCAATTAATGTACACGTGTGTTTAATGATTTATGAATATTTTGTTCCCAAGGGAGAACATCTCCCTTTTATAGGGTCTTGAAATGCGTACCCAGTACTAGGTTTCGAAAACCTAGGACTGACTAGGCTTGACTAGGAATTTGGGTCGTTAAAGGCCACATTCCTAGTTGGCAATCTGTCTGCCACGTGTCGTGGCCTGATTGGTCCACCTTGGACCTATCACGAGGTGACACGTGGCAGACTCTAGTTGGTCCACGTGGATGACACGTGACAGAGTTCAATTGGTCCACGTGGCGGGATTGTTAAAAATCCTTTATCAACCCTTAATAATCCCTTTCCTACTCAAACTAGTATTCCTAATCAAACTAGGATTTTCACTTTCCTTAAAACTTTGACTTTTAAAAATTATCTGTTATAAAATAATATGCCCTAATATTTTTAAATCATAAAATAAAATATTTTTAAGATTATTAAACAATTAAAAATATACTTTTAATTAAAATCATTCTTTTAAAATTCATGAAACCCCTAAATAATTCATTTCAAATTATTTAAATATTTTAGGAAATACTCCATTTAAATTAGAAATATGTATAAAAATACGGGGTATTACAGTCTACCTCCCTTAAAAGAAGTTTCGTCCCGAAACTTGAGCAACGAAATTCAAACTTTTTTCCTCACTTTGTATAATATTGTTGTACTTTTTGTCATACTATTGCCTTTAACAACTCTTTGAGATCAAAATTACTCGAAATAACCGTAAATTATGAGCAAACAGCACAAAAATAACTGAAAATATAGGAAAAAGCGCGAAATTCTACCGCATTATACCCCCTTAAAGAAAACGAGTTACGTCCTCGTAACTCACCATACCTTAAACAACTCAGGATATTTCTTTTTCATCTCATCCTCGACTTCCCAAGTTGCTTCCTCATACTCTTGGTTAGACCATAGCACTTTAACAATCTTAACTTCTTTATTGCGTGTACTACGCACTTTACTGTCAAGGATCTTGATAGGTCTTTCCTCATAAGTTAAGCTTTGATCTAACTCAATAGTTTCAGTTTATGGCACATGTGACTTATCAGGAATATACCTTCTTAACTGATATACATGAAATACATTATGCACTTTACTTAGCTCCATAGGCAAGGCCAACCTATAAGCTACTTTTCCTATCCTTTGCAATATCTCATATGGGCCAATATACTTTGGGATAAGCTTTCCTTTCTTTCCAAATCTCATTACACCTTACATTGGTGACACCTTTAACAATACTTTGTCACCAACCTCAAATTCCTCCTCTCTATGCTTCAAATCCGCGTAGCTCTTTTGGCGATCTTGCGCAGCTTGAATCTTAGCTTGACTCTCCCTCACCTTCTTAACTGTATCCTCGATCATTTGAGGCCCTGAAATCATTGTTTCACTTATGTCGTTCCAACATATTGGACTGCGACACTTCCTTCCATATAATGACTCAAATGGAGCCATGCCAATACTTGCATGGTAGCTATTATTATAGGAAAATTCAATTAAGTCCAAGCTATCCTACCATCCTCCTTGAAAATCTATAACACAAGCCCTCAACATGTCTTCCAAGGTTTGAATGGTTCTCTCAGTTTGCCCATCTGTGGCAGGGTGAAAAGTTGTACTGATCTTAAGTGTTGTACCAAAGTTTTACACTCTTCCAAAACCTTGAAAGAAACCTAGAATCTCTATCAGACACAATATCTTTTGGAACTCCATGTAACCTCACCACATTTTTTATGTAAGTTTTTTCATGTTGTTCCATTTTCCAAGTCTCCTTCATTGGTATATAAACATTGTAGATTTTGTAAGTCTATCCACCACTACCCAAATTGTGTCTTTTCCACTCTTTGACTTTGGGAGGCAAGTCACAAAGTCCACTGAAATACAATCCCATTTCCATCCAGGAATTTCCAATGATTGCACAGTTCCTTGCGGTCTTTTGTGCTCTATTTTCACTTTTTGACAAGTTACACTTTGCCACAAATTCCGCAACTTCATTCTTCATTCTGGCCACCAATACACCTTTTTCAAGTCCTTATATAGCTTGTCCCCTCCTGGGTGTACTTAGTATGGTGTATTGTGACCCTCTTCCATCAACTTCCTTTTTACCTCGTCACATTTTTGTGGTACACACCAACGGCTTTTGTACCTTAAACTCCCATCTTCATGAATTTTGAAATCTGTAGCTTTTCCTTGCTTTATTTTCTCACGAATCCTATCCAACTTTACATCTCCTGCCTGATTTTCCCTTATTTCATCAAATATCGTGGGTTGGACACTTAGGTTCGCGAGTATGCCTGTTGGCACTCCCGATTCTACCACTTCTAGATTCATTTCCTCATCTCTCTACATAACTCATCAGCCACTATCAAAGTATTCAGCCCATGACTGGTCTTATGACTTAGAGCATCTGCGACTACATTTTCTTTTCCCTCATGATATTGTATGTCTAAGTCATAATCTGTCGTATATTCAAACCATCTTCTTTGGCATGAGTTTAAATCCCTTTGAGTGAAAATGTATTTCAAACTCTTATGGTCTGTATAAATCCTACATTTTATTCCGTACAGGTAGTGCCTCCAAATGTTTAGCGCAAAAATGATTACGGCTAATTCTAAGTCATGAGTAGGGTATTTTACTTCATGAGTCTTTGACTTCCTCGATGCATACGCAATCACCTTCTCATTCTGCATAATTACACATCCTAGACCATTCTTGGATGTGTCACTATATACATCATAAATTCCCCTATCGTCTGACTGTGTAAGCACTGGCGCTCTGATCAGCTTTTGTTTTAAGAGTTGGAATGCTTCCTCAAACTTGTCATCCCATTCAAACTTCTTGTCCTTTTTCATTAGAGAGGTCATAGGTTTAGCAATCTTCGAGAAATCTTTCACAAAACGTCTATAATACCCTACTAAACCTAAGAAACTCCTAATGCCAGACACTGTTTTTGGCGTAGGCCAACCTTTCACCGTCTCTATCTTTGCTGGGTCTACTTCTACCCCATCTTTGGACACGAATTCCCTAGGAATGATACTTTCTCCAACCAAAATTCACACTTAGAGAACTTTGCATAGAGCTTGTTTTCTCGTAGTGTATACAAAATTGCCCTTAGATGTTCTACATGTTCTTATTTACTCTTCGAATACACCAATATGTCATCTATGAACACTACCACAAACTTGACCATAAATTGATGAAACACCCTATTCATCAAGTTCATAACGATTGCAGGAGCATTCGTCAGTCCAAAAGGCATTACTATGAACTCGTAATGTCCATACCGTGTTCTAAATGAAGTCTTGGGAATATCTTCATCTACAATTCTAAGTTGATGGTATCTAGACCTCAAACCAATCTTAGAAAATACAGTTGCGCCCCTCAACTGGTCAAATTGGTCATCAATCCTTGGTAATGGGTACTTGTTCTCTATGGTGACCTTATTTAACTCCCTATAGTCAATACATAACCTCATATTCCATCTTTCTTCTTCACAAATAACACTGGTGCTCCCCAAGGTGATGCACTTGGTCTATATAACCCTTTTCTAATAAATCCTGCAATTTCTCCTTTAACTTACTCATTTCTGCAGGTGCCGTTCAATATGGTGCCTTGGAAATTGGTGTTGTTCCTAGAACTAGCTCTATTGTGAAATCAATTGCCCTTTTAGGTGGCATTCCAAGAATTTCTTCTGGAAACACATCTAGAAACTCATTCACTACTTCTATATTCTCAAGCTTCGTTGTCTCCTCATGCTCCATATTCCTCACACTACAAAAATACACTGGATGCCCCTTCTTAATATACTTTGCTAGTTTTAACACAGATATGATCCTTGGGCACTTGGTTTCACCATGCTTCCAATATGTCACCAACTCCTTATCAGTTGTAGTCATTTTTACTTTCTACGATCTACAACTAATCTCTGCACTGTACTTGCTCAACCAATCCATTCCAAAAATGACATCGATGTCACTCAATCCAAACTCAATGAGATCCGACAAAAACACTTTTCCTTCGATTTCTAAAGGTACATCTCTAAAGGTCTTGTTACACTTTACTACCCCACCCGTAGGAATAACTATAGGCAAATCTATCTCATCTACGGTTTACAAAGGGTTCTTTATTAAATACGGTCTTAGCTAGCTCTCAAGTTAGACACTCTTCTAACTAATTAACACCCTTGAAGCATACACTTTAAATTTTAAGCTAAAAAATTGGAATTTAAAACTCCCAAAATTTGTAGCTTTTCATCCAAATATTGATTGCTAACCAACCACACATTTAATAAAGCATCACATTAATAAATAAAAATAATCCCCATGGATTCCCAGAGTTTAAAAATGAGTTATTGGAATATTTTTGAGCAAGAAATGGCTTATTAGAGTAGTGATACGAAATGAATGATTTGAGAATGAAATTAATGATTTGTCAATAAAATGAATTAATTGACAAATGATTAAATGGAATTTTATTGATAAGTAAGAAAATGAATGAAATGCTGAATTAAAAAGTGTTTAAGTAACTTATGCAATTACATAAGTTTACTGACTCACTGTAGACATGCCACTTATTGCTTTACCGAAGCTGAAATAATTAGAAATGCGGAAAAAAATCTAAGAATCCTAAAGAAATGAAGCTACAAAAATCTAGTCCTTTCGAACTTTATCCCTCCTATAGGGAGATTGTTTGTAGCTTCCAGGATCGATTCCAAGGTCATCCTCTTCCTTCATTGGTTCAGGAGACTCTGGTTCTTGCTCTACTTGGACAAATTCTTCATCTTCTTCATCATCAGATGAAATATCCATTATAACTAGAGTTG
Organism: Chenopodium quinoa; assembly: GCF_001683475.1. Classification (NCBI taxonomy): domain Eukaryota; kingdom Viridiplantae; phylum Streptophyta; class Magnoliopsida; order Caryophyllales; family Amaranthaceae; genus Chenopodium; species Chenopodium quinoa. The sequence continues at coordinate 23,697 of NW_018745498.1, forward strand.
GAGGTGGATTTGGAATTTCCATAATGGAACTATCATCAGTCTGGTTACTCTCATCCATCATCTCTCTATCTGTCCCTGCTTGATTTACTATGAGTAGGAGAAGAACTTCCTGATTGAAGACTAGTGGAAGGGGAAATATGCCCCACCAAATTATTATAGTAGTAATTGGGATATGGAATGTGTAAGTGTTGGC
>NW_018745499.1:0-38993 GCF_001683475.1 Chenopodium quinoa
TATGAAGTGCTTAGCCTCCGTGCCTAAGTTACCTAAATGCTTTCATCATTGAGTCAACAGTTGAGATAGCCTAGGATGGATTAATCCTTGCACCTTGAGAGATAGTATCAAACAACATTTGATTAAGCTCATTCAACATGCATCTTCAAACTTTCGATTCTTTTTTCGCGTCTTTTTTTTTCGGGAGAAAGTCGGTACCCTCCACAAAAATGACGGAAATTTTTTGCGTTTTTGCATTTTCGAGTCGCACGATCACATTACAATGCATATACGGGTCACGAGTCACACATGTCATTTTTACTTTGAGTCGAGTCAACCTCGAGTCAATCACAGCGAGTCAAGTTTATGCCTTGAGACGTGTCAAGTCGATAAGTCAAGCAATGCTAAACCTTAGGTCAACCCTAAGATAATTAAAAAGATTGGCAAAGTTCTTTAGTAAAAAATAAATACAGGTGCAGCAGAATAGGGAAGACCCTACTCCAATTCTTGGCTCCAGAGATATTTCAGCAACAACAAAGCTCGAAGCCTCTCAAAAAGGTGATTACGATCTCATACAGCGATTTCGGGTTCCTTGGTACGCCAGTTAGCCCTTATAGGAAATTTGACATGATTAAGTAGTCAGTTTGATTACAATCACAATAAGTGATAAACCTGATGAAAGATCGTCTCACTTAGCTTAAGCGCCTAAGTATTGGCTCATTACAAGCACCAAAGCATCGGTTCAAAAGCAAGCACTCAAAAGACAATATTTCCAAATATGGATTGTCGCGCATTCTTATTAAACGACAAAGTTTTCCAAAAATTGGATTATCATCCCCAACTGACAATATTTCCAAAAATGGATTGTCGTGCATCTTCTTCAACGACGATTTTTCCAAGATTAGATTGTCATCTCTGGCAAAGTTTCCAAGCGTGGATTGTCGTGCTCCTTCTTTGTTGGCAAATTTTTTCAAGTTCGGATTGTCATAAATTCGTCGGCTCAATGGCAAGTTTTCCGATATTGGATTGTCATGCACCTAGTTCCCTACGGCAAAATTTCCCAAAGGATTGTTGTAGGTCTCTATTCATCATAAATTTCGGCAAAGGTTCCTCAACGTGGATTGTCATTCATTTCAGTAAGTGGCAAATTTTGTCGAAGTGGATTGTCGGTTGACTCTTTTTTGCAAATGTTCCAAGACGCGGATTGTCAATTGTGGCAATATTTCCCCAAAAGGATTGTCGCATAGCGTTTGGCAAATTTCCAAGGTGGATTTCTTTCAAGAGTTATATTCCAAGATGTGGATTGTCGATCGTAGCAAAGTCTTATGAAAGATTGTTACGAAGCATTGGTAACTTTTCCAAAGATTGGATTTTGACAAATTTTTCCGAGATACGGATTGTCGCTTCATCGTGGCAAACATTTCCAAGGATGGATTGTTACGAAGCATTGACAACTTTCCCTAAATCGGATTGTCATACATCATACAAGAGTTGTGTTGGCAACTATTCCCAAAGAAAAGAGGATTGCCATCACGACAAAAGCACCGACATACTGGTTCAAAGCAACAGAAACGCCGACGTACAGGCATAGCGGGAGAAAAGTTCAGGCGAACTTCTAAAGATCGACAGGCGTGGATCTTCGGTAATTTCCCTTGGGAAATTGTCGCATCAAACGAAGGTGACTTCAAGAGAAGATATCTTCGACAGCGTTCCCTAGCTTGTGGAGAGTTGTCACAAACAACTTGAGGTAATTTCGGGCGAAGTTGTCTCCGATCATATTTCCTTAGGCATGAAGGATGATCATAATGCGGATGAGGATTGTTTCAAGAGAAATAGTCTTCGATGGTATTCCCTAGGATGTGGAATATTATCAATACGGATGAGGATTATTTCAAGAGAAATAATCTTCGATGGTATTCCCGAGGATGTGGAATATTATCATTGCGGAGGAGGACCGTTTCAGGCGAAGCAATCTTCCAAATTTGGAAACAGTTACAGGCATAGCGGTTTTCAAGAGGGATGACATTCTCTAGCTTGAAGAAGGTCATCAAAAACAACAGTGAAGCCGCAACAATCGATTACTTTCAGAGACGTGTGCTCGACGGTGCAAGATACGCGTTTCTTAACTCTTTTGTCTATTTAACTAATGCTAGTTTTGCAGGTATCGGCGTTGCAAGATTGATTTAGGATCGTAGAACGTTCTGAATCATTCTCCGTCCCTATCGATACTTTGACTTTTGTTTTTGAAACTTGCGTTTCTCCAAACTCAGTCAAAGTGGGGGCTTCTGTAGACACCCAGTTGTGTCTCCCCAAAACCAAACCCAGTGATGAGTACCTTTCACGTCAAATCATAATCGAATGAATGAAAGTGTGGAAAGGTCTAGTGTTGCGGATAGTTTTTATTTCTTTTCTCTTCTCTCTATTTTTGAAAACTTATTTTAAGAAAACAGCCAATCCAGTTTGGTTGGTCCATGATATGGGTCCAATAGTAGTGTAGTTGGATGGGGCTTGCAAAGACCTTTCTAACGATATTATTATAAGCCCAATTCCGATGAATATTGAGGAAGTTATGACCAATTTACTAAACTGGGCCCGGTTTGAGCTTTATGTACGGCCCAATGATCTTGGGGAGGGCCTAATATGATTTATCATTCCTAATGCAATTAGGAATGGTTTTAATCTTCTAGATTCTTCTAGAAGGTTCTTTTCATTCCTAATTCAATTAGCATTGATAAATTGACTTTTGTTGACTTTTCAAAGTTTTAATCAAAATCAAATAGCATTTTCGAAGAAATTATAATATTTTATCCTCCAGTACGGTAAACTTATCGGATTTTCGAAAACGCGTTGGTATAAGGCTTGGCGCCTAACCCCAGGCCTTGGCGCTTGGAACCAGGCCTGGTGCCTGGCGCTAGCCATTGGCGCCTGGCGCTAAGGCTGGTGCCTGGCGCCAGCTAGCCAGGGTTGGCGCCAGCTCTGTTTCCTGAGCGTCAGACTCTGTTTTATTAAATTATCTTTTTTGGCTGATTTTCTCTATAAATATCGTATTAAAAACTCCGTTTTGATTCATCATCTACATCTATCATTCACTAATTCTCACCAATCGGTTTTCAATCATCAACAATCATTAATTCTTTAGCATTCTATAAATCATTCATCTCTCTTAAAACATTCAATTCTTTCTTTCTTACTTTGCTTTTTTTATTAAAAAATTCCGCATTCACAAGATCTAGAAACACTTAGCCATATTCGAAGTTGCCTTCGCCCTAGACGTGAGAGGTTTTTAATTTCTGAGGGTTTGGTCCCAAATCTCTCTTTCAATTATTTAATTTAATTGTTTGTTTTATTATTTTCCTTGAAGTTACTAACGTGGTGTATTTTGTTATTAGAAAGAGGTACGAGGCATCAAAGTAAGTACTTTAATTGATTAATTGATATTATGATGTAGATATCACGTTTATATTGTTATTATGATATTCCTAGTAATCATGTTTAGGGAAAAGGTTATAATATCAAAATATGCTTCATATGATTGTTGTGATGCTTCCTATGTTTTTCCTAATATTTTATTCATGTTAGGGTTAAAGATTTGATTTTTATTGCATAAGTGACATACTAAGGTTTGTTATTAATCTTGTTAGTATCATGCCTAGGATCTTGCTATTATTATTATGCTTTAATATTAACATGAACATGATTATGATTATAATTATTATAATTTATGATGATTATGAATGATATTATTATTATTATGATTATTATGATTATGATTATTATGATTATTGCTGTCTTGATGATGATTATAATTTTATCATGATGATTTTTATAATTATTTATTATTCATGATGATTATTTATATTTGTTGCTTGATTATTTATTGTTATTGCTTGATCACGCCTTTTATGCATGTTTAAAGGGAATTGGTACTTGTAATCACGCTTAATAAGATATTTAATAATCTTGTTAGGGTTAATTTGATTATAATTTCAAGTGATCGCCAATAATATGTTTGTTTGTGCATTAATATTCAACCAACATAGATTAAACAGGTTTAGGGTTAATCCTATTGATTGCATGTTAGTCAGAAAGCGCACATGAATACGATCAGAATAAAGTAGAGGCCTATTATTAGGGAAGGTTCAATCTCTTTTAGGTTGGATTTGTACCTTCATCCCTGAACCCTTATTTGGTTCTAGACCTTATGGAGTTGACGATCTCTTGGATCGTTAAGGGGTGTAACCTTCACCCTGTGAACGGTTTACAAGTTCCTAAAAAACTTGTTGGCGACTCTTTTGCTCTATCTTCTTCCCTTTTGGACGCCACCAAACTTTAGTGTATGATCACAGTGGGGTTCAAGCTAGTGGGATTTAAAGGCTTGTAATTATTCCTACAATGAATCATATGTCAAGAAATAAAATTTCTGACAAACTTCATCCCAAATCTAATAAGGTTTACTTTTGTGGGCTACCCAAAAGAAACCAAAGGGTATTACTTCTACAACAAATTGGAGAACAAAGTGTTTGTTGCTCGCAATGATGTCTTTTTGGAGAAGGAACACCTTTCCAAAATGACAAGTGGGAGGAAAATCGAACTCGAAGAAGTTCGTGAGGATGAGCAACAAAATCAGAATGACAGTCAAAGTGCTCAAACAACATCTGTTGACGCAGGTCAAAATGATCAAAATGTGCAAAGTCAAACCGACAATGCAAATGCTCAATCCAATGCCCAACGTAGGTCTCAGAGGCCGAGATCTCAACCTGATAGATATCTTGGTTTAGTATTAACCGAGATCTCAAGAGGACATCTTGATTATGGATGGAGATGAACCGGTAACCTACAAGCAAGCGATGGCAAGCACCGGCTCTGCTAAATGACATGAAGCCATGAGATCTAAAATGGATTCCATGTTTAAAAATCAAGTATGGGACTTGGTTGACTTACCCGAAGGTTATACACCTATCGGTTGTAAGTGGATTTTCAAGATGAAATCCGACAAAGATGAAACGTATTCATTTATAAAGCTAGATTGGTGGCAAAAGGTTACAGACAAGTTCATGGTATTGATTACGATGAAACCTTTTCACCAGTCGCAATGCTTAAATCCGTTCGGATCCTCCTAGCGATTGCTACATATTATAACTATGAAATATGGCAGATGGATGTCAAAACTGCCTTCTCATATGGTATTTTGGATGAAACTGTGTACATGACACAGCCTGAAGGTTTTGTCAACCAAAACAATGCTGGGAAGGTTTGTAAGCTTAAGAAGTCCATTTATGGACTAAAGCAAGCTAGCAGAAGTTGGAATCTGCGATTCGATGAAGCCATCGGGAAGTTTGGATTTATCAAGAATCAAGATTAATCTTGTGTTTACAAGAAGGTCAGTGAGAGTGACATCGCCTTCTTAGTCTTATATATCGATGATTTTTGGAAACAGCATTCCATTGTTAGAGTCTGTAAAGGCCTGGCTTGGAAAATGCTTCTCAATGAAAGACTTAGGAGAGGCTTGGTACATACTAGGCATCAAGATCTATAGGGATAGATCAAAAAGGATGATTAGATTGAGTCTAAGTAATTATTTTGATAAGGTACTTGCTCGATTTAGCATGGAGGAGGCCAAGAGAGGTCACCTGCCAATGTCACATGGCATAACCCTGATCAAGAAGCAATGTCCACAAACACCTAATGAACGGGAAAGAATGAATCTGATTCCATATGCTTTGCTTATTGGATCGATCATGTATGCCATGATATGTACTAGGCCAGATGTATCGTATGTGTAGACACCCATTTGTGCCTCCCCAAAACCAAACCCAGTGATGAGTACCTTTCACGTCGAATCATAATCGAATGAAGTGAAAGTGTGGAAAGTTTAGTGTTGCAGATAGTTTTAATTTCTTTTCTCTTCTCTCTGTTTTTGAAAACTTATTTTAAGAAAACAGCCAAATCCAGTTTGGTTGGTCCATGACATGGGTCCAATAGTAGTGTAGTTGGATGGGGCTTGACTAGAGCTTTCCAACGATATATTATAAGCCCAATTCCGATGAATATTGAGGAAGTTATGGCCAATTTACTAAACTGGGCCCGTTTTGAGCCTTATATGCGACCCAATGATCTAAGGGAGGGCCTAATATAGATTTATCATTCCTAATGCAATTAAGAATGGTTTTACTCTTCTAGATTCTTCTAGAAGATTCTTTTCATTCCTAATTCAATTAGCATTGATAAATTGACTTTTATTGACTTTTTAGAGTTTTAATTAGAATCAAAGAACATTTTTTGAGGAAAATACAATTTTATCCTCCTGTACGACAATTTTTATCTGATTTTTTAAAAAACGCGTGAATTTCTGAATCGGCGCCAAACGCCAGCTGTAGCGTCTTGCGCTACGCTTGGCGCCTGGCGCTAATGTTGGCGTCTGGCGCCAATAGCCAGCGTTGGTGCTAATCGAATTTTATCTGCGCCAGAACTCTGTTTTGAAATTTTATCTTTTTGGCTAATTATCTCTATAAATAATGTGCTAAAAACTTCGTTTTCATTCATCCACAATCACCTACAATCACCGATTCTCTCTATTTTCAGCAACTCCCATCAAGATTTCCTTACCCTCTCTCTCTCTCTTTTCTAAACTAGCCTTCTCTCAAATATAAAATTCTGCATTCATTAGACTTAGATACACCTAGCCATATTTGAAGTTGTCTTCGCCCTAGACGTGAAAGGTTTAATTTATGAGGGTCTGGTCCCAAATCTCTCTTTCAATTATTTAATTTAATAATTGTTTGATTATTATTTTCCTTGAAGTTACTAACGTTTGTATTTTGTTATTAGAAAGAGGTAGGAGGCATCAAAGTAAATGCTTTAATGGTTTTATTGATATTATGATGTTATTATGATATTCTTAGTATCATGTTTAGGGTAAAGAATAAGTTCCTTAAAATAAATATGATCATTATGATGCCTTTTATGTTCTTCCTAATATTTATGATTGTTAGTGTCATGTTAGGGTTAAAGATTTGATTTTTATTGTTAGTGACATGCAAGGGTTTGTTATTAATCTTGTTAGTGTCATGCCTAGGATCTTGCTATTCTTATGCTTTAACATGATTTATGATTATTATTTATGATTATGATTATTTTTATGATTCATGATTATGGTTATGAATATTATTATTATTATAATTTTATGATGATGATTATTATTATTATTATTATTATTATTATTATTATTATTATTATTATTATTATTATTATTATTATTATTATGTTGCTTGATATTTATTGTTGTTGCTTGATCACACCTTTTATGCATGTTTAAAGGGAATCTATACTTGTAATCACGCTTAATAAGATAATTTAATAATCTTGTTTGGGGTTAATTTGATTATAATTCCAAGTGATCGCCAATAATAGATATATTTGTGCATTTAATATTCAACCAACATAGATAAAAAGGTTTAGGGTTAATCCTATTGCTTGCAAGTTAGTCAGAAAGCGCACATGAATACGATCAGAATAAAGTACATGCCAATTATTAGAGCAGGTTCAATCTCTTTTAGGTTGGATTTGTACCTTCATCCCCGAACCCTTATTTGGTTCTAGACCTTATGGAATTGAAGATCTCTTGGATCATTAAGGGGTGTAACCTTCACCCTGTGAACGGTTTACAAGTTCCTAAAAAACTTGTTGGCGACTCTTTTGCTCTATCTTCTTCCCTTTTGGACGCCACCAAACTTTAGTGTATGATCACAGTGGGGTTCAAGCTAGTGGGATTTTAAAGGCTTAAAATTATTCCCTACATGAAGCATATGTCAAGAAATAAAATTTCTGACAAACTTCATCCCAAATCTGACAAGGTTTACTTTGTGGGCTACCCAAAAGAAACCAAAGGGTATTACTTCTACAACAAATCGGAGAACAAAGTGTTTGTTGCTCGCAATGATGTCTTTTTGGAGAAGGAACACCTTTCCAAAATGACAAGTGGGAGGAAAATCGAACTCGAAGAAGTTCGTGAGGATGAGCAACAAAATCAGAATGACAGTCAAAGTGCTCAAACAGCATCTGTTGACGCAGGTCAAAATGATCAAAATGTGCAAAGTCAAACCGACAATGCAAATTCTCAATCCATTACCCTACGTAGGTCTCAGAGGCCGAGATCTCAACCTGATAGATATCTTGGTTTAGTATTAACCAAGATCTCAGAGGACATCTTGATTATGGATGGAGATGAACCGGTAACCTACAAGCAAGCGATGGCAAGCACCGGCTCTGCTAAATGACATGAAGCCATGAGATCTAAAATGGATTCCATGTTTAAAAATCAAGTATGGGACTTGGTTGACTTACCCGAAGGTTATACACCTATCGGTTGTAATTGGATTTTCAAGATGAAATCCGACAAAGATGGAAACGTATTCATTTATAAAGCTAGATTGGTGGCAAAAGGTTACAGACAAGTTCATGGTATTGATTACGATGAAACCTTTTCACCAGTCGCAATGCTTAAATCCGTTCGGATCCTCCTAGCGATTGCTACATATTATAACTATGAAATATGGAAGATGGATGTCAAAACCGCCTTCTCATATGGTATTTTGGAAGAAACTGTGTACATGACACAGCCAGAAGGTTTTGTCGACCAAAACAATGCTGGGAAGGTTTGTAAGCTTAAGAAGTCCATTTATGGACTAAAGCAAGCTAGCAGAAGTTAGAATCTGCGATTCGATGAAGCCATCGGGAAGTTCGGTTTTATCAAGAATCAAGATTAATCTTGTGTTTACAAGAAGGTCAGTGAGAGTGACATCGCCTTCTTAGTCTTATATATCGATGATTTATTGCTTATTGGAAACAACATTCCGTTGTTAGAGTCTGTAAAGGGCTGGCTTGGAAAATTCTTCTCAATGAAAGACTTAGGAGAGGCTTGGTACATACTAGGCATCAAGATCTATAGGGATAGATCAAAAAGGATGATTAGATTGAGTCTAAGTAATTATATTGATAAGGTACTTGCTCGATTTAGCATGGAGGAGGCCAAGAGAGGTCACCTGCCAATGTCACATGCCATAACCCTGAGCAAGAAGCAATGTCCACAAACACCTGATGAACAGGAAAGAATGAATCTGATTCCATATGCTTTGCTTATTGGATCGATCATGTATGCCATGATATGTACTAGGCCAGATGTATCGTATGTGTAGACACCCATTTGTGTCTCCCCAAAACCAAACCCGATGATGAGTACCTTTCACGTTGAATCATAATCGAATGAAGTGAAAGTGTGAAAAGTTTAGTGTTGCAGATAGTTTTAATTTCTTTTCTCTTCTCTCTGTTTTTTAAAACTTTTTTTAAGAAAACAGCCAAATCCAGTTTGGTTGGTCCATGACATGGGTCCAATAGTAGTGTAGTTGGATGGGGCTTGACAAGAGCTTACCGACGATATATTTATAAGCCCAATTCCGATGAATATTGAGGAAGTTATGGCCAATTTACTAAACTGGGCCCGTTTTGAGCCTTATATGCGACCCAATGATCTAAGGGAGGGCCTAATATAGATTTATCATTCCTAATGCAATTAAGAATGGTTTTACTCTTCTAGATTCTTCTAGAAGATTCTTTTCATTCCTAATTCAATTAGCATTGATAAATTGACTTTTGTGGACTTTTTAGAGTTTTAATTAGAATCAAAGAACATTTTTTGAGGAAAATACAATTTTTTCCTCCTGTACGGCAATTTTTATCTGATTTTTAAAAAAACACGTGAATTTCTGAATCGGCGCCAAACGCCAGCTGTAGCGTCTTGCGCTACGCTTGGCGCTAATGTTGGCGTCTGACGCCAATAGCCAGCGTTGGTGCTAATCGAATTTTATCTGCGCCAGAACTCTGTTTTGATATTTTATCTTTTTGGCTGATTATCTCTATAAATAATGTGCTAAAAACTCCGTTTTCATTCATCCACAATCACCTACAATCACCGATTCTCTCTATTTTCACCAACTCCCATCAAGATTTCCTTTCTCTCTCTCTCTCTCTTTTCTAAACTAGCCTTCTCTCAAATATAAAATTTTGCATTCATTAGACTTAGATACACCTTGCCATATTTGACGTTGCCTTCGCCCTAGACGTGAAAGGTTTAATTTATGAGGGTCTGGTCCCAAATCTCTCTTTCAATTATTTAATTTAATAATTGTTTGATTATTATTTTCCTTGAAGTTACTAACGTTTGTATTTTGTTATTAGAAAGAGGTACGAGGCATCAAAGTAAGTGCTTTAATGGTTTTATTGATATTATGATGTTATTATGATATTCCTAGTATCATGTTTAGGGTAAAGAATAAGTTCCTTAAATTAAATATGATCGTTATGATGGCTTTTATGTTCTTCCTAATATTTATGATTGTTAGTGTCATGTTAGGGTTAAAGATTTGATTTTTATTGTTAGTGACATGCTAGGGTTTGTTATTAATCTTGTTAGTGTCATGCCTAGGATCTTGCTATTATTATGCTTTAACATGATTTATGATTATAATTATTTTTATGATTCATGATTATGGTTATGAATATTATTATTATTATAATTTTATGACTATTATTATTGGGGTTATTATTATTATTATTATTATTATTATTATTATTATTATGTTGCTTGATCACACGTTTTATGCATGTTTAAAGGGAATCTATACTTGTAATCACGCTTAATAAGATAATTTAATAATCTTGTTTAGGGTTAATTTGATTATAATTCCAAGTGATCGCCAATAATAGATATATTTGTGCATTTAATATTCAACCAACAAAGATAAAAAGGTTTAGGGTTAATCCTATTGCTTGCATGTTATTCAGAAAGCGCACATGAATACGATCAGAATAAAGTACAGGCCAATTATTAGGGCAGGTTCAATCTCTTTTAGGTTGGATTTGTACCTTCATCCCCGAACCCTATTTGGTTCAAGACCTTATGGAGTTGACGATCTCTTGGATCGTTAAGGGGTGTAACCTTCACCTCGTGAACGGTTTACAAGTTCCTAAAAACTTTTTTGGCGACTCTTTTGCTCTATCTTCTTTCCTTTTGGATGCCTCCGTACTTTAGTGTATGATCACCGTGAGGTTCAAGATAGGGGATTAACGCTTGAAATATTCCCTACAGTTTTTGGCAACTGTGCTGGGGAGGATTTCTATTTTAATTCATGAATATGTTTCGGCAATGATTTAGAATGAGTGGATGAGACTCGAAACGTTCTAAGTATTTCATGCGCGTAATTTTGATTATCATTATTGTCATATGCATAAAAAAGATCTCATTGGAAAGACCATCCGTAATGAGTTAAAACATAGGATTTTACACGTAGGAAATTTGAGAAATATCTTTCACAACTAGGACCGAAATAACACTGCGCGAAACTGGAAAATTTTATCGAGCACAGAAAGCTGCTGAGGCATGTAGGAATTAGCGTCAGCGAACAGAAGCTGGCGTCAGACATTTAACTATAGCGCAAGACGACAGCTCTGTCGTTAGGCGCTATAGCTAAAACCTAGCGCCAAATTCTTCCAATACCGAGCCAGAAATATGCGTTCTAATTTCGACTTGTTTTTTGTATTGTTTGTTTGATCCTACTTCCTGATTGAGTTTTTCTCACTTTTCTGAAACCCATATGTGTTCTACATATGGACATAACCCTCTGGAAATTCATGCTCCATCTACCTGATTGAACGCTCTGAGCAACAAAGGGTACATCCGAGAATGTTGAATTCACCAAACCATGAAAGCGAGTTTTTCTAAAACTCACGGTGTCCCATCCACTCGCGCCAACCCTTTACGGTTAGGCTTCCGCGCGGTACATCTGGACAATTAACTATGGACCCTCTATTGACTAAACCATATCCCGAACTTTAGAGAACTAGATCCATGGTTAGGTTGCAAACTCATTGCATCATATTGTGCCTACTTGACTAATTGTGCTTTATTTGTTGTACATATACTATGATTTCTTAACCGTTTGTTTGACTTGTGTTGAGATTTAATAAATTAATGACTTAAAGAACTTTGCCTAATTAATTAATTGATTAATTAATTTGATTAAATAAAGTCTAATATTTTAATCAGAATTGACCTATTACGACTTTAGGCATGCCCATGTTGATTAATAACACCAAAAACAGTCTCAGATTGAAGTTCCAGCATTGGCGCCAAAATCTGAACTGTAGCGCCACTCTGTGGAGTGTGGCACCTGGCGACAGCTCTGTCGTCTGGCACTACACTACACAGTGCAACGCCAGTCCTGTCGTTTTGACGACAGTTCGGATTATTGATTGAGTCATCACCTAGTGTCTAATTAACCAATTTACTAATTAATTCGGTTAAATTTCGCTGTCAATAACACTTTGTTAAGTCATTAATTGAGTCTAGTCACATAGTCTAGCCACATGGTCATGACGCGAGTCTTAACATATCACCTACACTTACTAGTCTTAGCACACACTTTGAGTATATGTCACCATGACCATGTCTTAGGTTCATGCATGAGTCGCTTTTTCTCCTTCATTTAAGTTGGGGGGTACATTCTATTCCAAGTTCTTCATATCCCTCCATCTACATCATTTTTCTTCACATTCTATTCCAATATTTCTTCACTTCCTCCATCCATTACATGTTGAATAAAGTTTGAGTCAAATAATATTAACAATGAATATCCCCAAATTCATTTTACACAGTACTTAGGAATCAATTGAATGACGTGACTGAGGTGTTAAAAGGTTTAACCCTCAAAATTGATGACCCTGTGAAGCAACAACAAATGACCCTCATGCAAGAAAGTTAGAGCAAGCTATCTAGCGACTATAAATTTCAGGGCATTAGTTCACAAGGGGTCTCGCTAGACAAGGAACTTCTTCCGCATAAGTTCAACGCCACTAACATCCCTAAAATTCAAGGCAATAGATAACCATTACTTTCATCTAAGAGCTTTTGAAACCATAATGAGTATTAAGGGTATTGATAAGAAAGTGTTCCCCTCTAATATTTTCTCTATCTCTTGAGACCGTTTGTCAACAATGGTTCTTTTTCCCTTGACAAGGAGAAAACCTCTTCTTGGGAGTCGATAACAAATGCTTTCATAGATAGATATAAGTGAAACATCCAAGATGAAACAGACCGTAGACAACTCGAGATGTTAAAAAAAAAAAGAAAACAAAGGGTTCACGTCTTTCTTCAATAAATTTAGGGAAACTTCCGCTAATATGGTCAAGGCTCCTACCGAAAAAGAATCTGTGAGGATGTTTATCAAGAATCTCCAAGGGAAGTATTCAAGGCACTTAAAGTACCAACACAACCTGAATACTTTCAAGGTTGTCTATAATATAGGCATCGACATCGAAGATGACCTTCTGAAAGATAATAGTGCGAAAGGAAAGAAGAATGACCATTCTTCTTCTTTCCCTCCTATTAATGAGGTACATACCACGAACGCCTCTAAATCACAAATCCAAAGATCAAAAAGGGTGTTCACTCCACTTGGTATGAGTTATGAAACAGCTTTCGACAAGCTACATCACAAAGGACTAGTCATGCCCATAGGGCCTATCAAATATCCAGTTCCAGAAGCTAGGCCACCCAAGTGGGACCCCAATAAGCACTGCAAATATCACCAAGGAAAGGGTCACGACACTGAGGAGTGTTGGAAACTCAAAGAAGCTATTCAAGATCTGATCGATAACAATGAAACTTTCGAGATTCTAACCATCGAAGATGACCAAGCATCCTTCGATCCATCACTTCTTATCACACCTGTAGGAGAGCCCATGATCGAGACAGATTATATGACCTCTCTCGATGAAGTGGCCATGATTGGGGAGGATGAAAGTATTATCTTAGATAGTACCAGGGAAGACTCGTCCAGTCTAAAATAGGACGTTCGAAAACTGCAAGATGTCGTTGCCATGCTCTTGAATGTGGTAGAAGGGCTAGCAAATCGGGTGATGGTCATCGAACAAAATTCTCGCCAAGAGTTTAATGAAGAACTCAATGCTCCTAAACCACGGGCAAAATGGACCATTAAAGAATACACACCAATAGGAATGACTTACAATGAAGCTTTTGATTGTCTTCATGATCAAGGTCATATTCACTCCATTGGTCCTAGTCAAGACCTTCCACATGAAAAAACGGTTTCCCAATTGTGATCCAAATTCTTATTGTCGATACCATAGAGGTCGTGATCACACCACCGAAGTATGTCTCGCCCTCAAGGATCGTGTTCAAGACTTCATCGATGTAAATCACCTTCAATGTTCCTCTGCGCGACAAGAAGGCCAAGATTAGTAACGATAGTAATAGTGGCTGTAAAAGGAAGAAGAACGACTATCCTTCTTCTTCCGAAAACACCTACTCTAGCAACAGTGTTGGTACTTTTGACCTTAGTGAGATCCTAGCCATGGATAGTGGAGGATTTAGAAATCAACAAAAAAGAGATTTTACCCCTATTGGAATTAGCTACGACGACGCTTTCGATCGACTCCATGCTAAGGGACTCATGACTCCTATTGGACCTCTTCAAGATCCCCCGCTTGAGAAGAGGTTGCCTAGTTGGAATCCAAATGTGCGCTGCAAGTACCATCAAGGTAGGGGTCATGCTACTGAGAGCTGTTGGAAGCTAAAGGACGCTATCCAACAATTGATTGATAATAACATGCTTCCCATACCTCCAGTTAACAAGAAGAGCGAGTGATGATAAAGCAAACAACACAAGACAGGAGGTGAGCCAACGACGAGATTTCATGACATCTTTTTTCTTTTTCTTTATTTATCCTTTCCCCAATAAGTTTAGCATAGGCACCCTTTCTTTTCCCTTAGATTAATTTTGTAGATTATTTCTTTTTCCTTTTTTTTTTAATAAAATGAGCATTTATTTCCTTGCATATGATCATTGCGTTGCATTGCATTAAAAAAAAAATTCATGCCAAATTAAGCACAAGGTATACCAATGATTTGAGGCACCCCTTGTAGCCACATCATATCACCTTTCACCCTTCAAATATACAATCTCTTCTTGATAAACCACTTTGAGCCTCGTCTAAATAATAGACCTTTCTTTTTTCAACCCACATCTACCTAACCTTGGGATGGGATGATGTGCAACTTATGCAATTTTCAATTTCATAAAAAGCTTAAGTGATTCAAAAAAATTAAAATAGCAAAAATAAGCAAAAAAAATAAATAAAAGTGTACAAAAGGGCAAGTGTTTCAATGTCTTTGATATGAAAATATCTTCGATAAGAACACGTCTCAGATTGCGTCTCTTATCGAGTGCTCGGTACGTGCCTGAGAAACATGAATGCCAAGTGAGTGATAGACCGCATGATCGGGATTGCCCACACTTATAAAAATAAAATAAATGCTAAAGCAAAAAAAAAAGGAGCTAAAAAAAAAGAGTAGAAAACCTCAAGCATAAAAATACAAAGATTCAAAAGCAAGGTTGCACACCTTGGGGGCTTATCTAGGGTCTTGAGCCTTTTATCCCCTTCTTCTTCAACTTTAGCCTAACCACGTTACAACCCTTAAAATTTTTTTTTTGAGGTATACACACACTTGTGCGAGGTTCGGCTAGAGCTACGTTCGGCCTGATTCCTAACAGATACGTAGGCAACCTCACATCGAGGCGCGGCCGTAATAAACATGCATTCATATTCACATTCACACACCATGATCATATCAAGAGATCTCTTATGCTCATCCCTATTTAATTAGAGCTAGACTTGGGGTCTAGATCCCTACATCATTAGCTTTCCTAGCCTAAGAGTCATTATTATTTGACTCTTTTCAATATATTTTCCCACACACTTAGCCCTTGCAGCCTAACTTTAGTGTCACTATCACACACATCACACATACATGACCAAATATACTTTCCCTTTAGGATCCCTTTGTCATGAAATCTTAACACAACGCTGAAGCATGCCTTGTCATATCAACATCACTCATCAATCATAATTGTCATTGCATCACGAAGTATGAAGTGCTTAGCCTCCGTGCCTAAGATACCCAAATGCTTTCATCATTGAGTCAACAATTGAGATAGCCTAGGATGGATTAATCCTTGCACCTTGAGAGATAGTATCAAATGACATTTGACTAAGCTCATTCAACATGCACCTTCAAAAACTTCACTTCGACTCTTTTTTATGTCTTTCTTTTTCGGGAGAAAGTCGGTACCTTCCACAAAAATGACGGAAATTTTTTGCTTTTCTTGCATTTTCGAGTCACACTGTGCACACACGGGTCATGAGTCTAACACATGTGTCAAACACTTTGAGTAGAGTCAACCTCGAGTCAGTCACAAGGACTCAAGTTTATACCTTGAGTCGTGTCAAGTCAATAAGTCAAGCGACGTTAAACCTTAGGTCAACCCTAAGATAATTAATGAGATTAGCAAGGTTCTATAGTAAAAAATAAATACAGGTGCAGCAGAATATGGAAGAACCTACTCCAGCGCCAGATGACAACATCTAGCGTCTGGCAGCAGGTTTTAGCACCTGGTGCTAGATCCCAGCGTCTGGCGATAGAGCTAATTCTTGGCGCCAGAGATATTTCAGCAGCGGCAGAGCTCGAAGCCTCTCAGAAAGGTGATTTCGACCTCATACATCAATTTCGGGTTCCTTGGTACGCTAGTTAGCCCCTATAAGCAATTTGACATGCTTAAGTAGTCGGTTTGATTACAATGACAATAAGTAATCGACCTGATCAAAGATCGTCTCACTTAGCTTAAAGCGCCTAAGAATTGGCTCATCATGGAGACACCGACATACTGGTTTTAACGGAAGCAAAGTTCAAGCAAGCTTTAGAGATCGGCAAGCGTTGACCTTTGGAAATTTTTCTTCGGAATATTATCATTCAAGCTCCTATTGTCTAGAGACGCGTGGACATATTATCAAAGCTCTTTTGTTCAGAGACGCGTGGACATATCATTCAAGCTCTATTGTTTAGAGGCGCGTGGACATATCATTCAAAGCTCTTTTGTTCAAAGACGCGTGGATATATCATTCAAAGCTCTTTTGTTCAGAGACGCGTGGACATATCATTCAAAGCTCTTTTGTTCAGAGACGCGTGGACATATCATTCAAAGCTCTTTTATTCACAGATGCATGGACATATCATTCAAAGCTCTTTTGTTCAGAGACGCGTGGACATATCATTCAAAGCTCTTTTGTTCAGAGGCGCGTGAACATATCCAAAAAAGGGAAGCTCTTTGTTCAAAGACGCGTGGACATATTAAAAGAGAAGCTCTTTGTTCAGAGGCGCGTGACATATCCAAAAAAGGGAAGCTCTTAGTTCAGAGACGATTGAACATCAAAACAACAAGATGGCGTTGTAGACACCCATTTGTGTCTCCCCAAAACTAAACCTAGTGATGAGTACCTTTCACGTTGAATCATAATCGAATGAAGTGAAAGTGTGGAAAGTATAGTGTCGCGGATAGTTTTTAATTTCTTTTCCTTTCTCTCTGTTTTTGAAACCTTATTTAAAGAAAACAGCAAATTCAGTTTGGTTGGTCCATAATATGAGTCCAATAGTAGTGTAGTTGGATGGGGCTTGAAAAGAGATTTCCAACGATATATTATAAGCCCAATTCCGATGAATATTGAGGAAGTTATAGTCAATTTACTAAACTGGGCCCGGTTTGAGCCTTATATGCGGCCCAATGATCTAGGGGAGGGCCTAATATAGATTTATCATTCCTAATGCAATTAGGAATGATTTTATTCTTCTAGATTCTTCTAGAAGGTTCTTTTCATTCCTAATACAATTAGCATTGATGAATTGACTTTTTGTTGACTTTTCTAAGTTTAATAAAAATCAAAGAGCATTTTTGAGGGAAATACGATTTTATCCTCCAGTACGACAATTTTTATCTGATTTTAAGAAAACGCATGAATTTCAGAAATCAGCGCCAAACGCCAGCTGTAGCGCCTGGGCAAGCGCCAGCGTT
The DNA here is from genome assembly GCF_001683475.1 of Chenopodium quinoa. Lineage (NCBI taxonomy): Eukaryota > Viridiplantae > Streptophyta > Magnoliopsida > Caryophyllales > Amaranthaceae > Chenopodium > Chenopodium quinoa. The sequence goes on from NW_018745499.1 coordinate 17,958, forward strand.
GGCGCTGGTTCAGTTTTTGATAACATCAAAAACTCCGTTTTCGATAACCAGATTTCATTTAAAAATTAAAACTCTGTTTTCATTCACCTACAATCAGTTTTCTCTTCTAAACATTCACCAACTCTCATCAAGATTCTCTTGATTACTCTCTCTCTCTTTTCTAAACTAGCTTCTCTCAAATATAAAAATTCCGCATTCATTAGAACTAGATACACCTAGCTATATTCGAAGTTGCCTTCGCCCTAGACGTGAAAGGTTTAATTTCTGAGAGTTAGGTCCCAAATCTCTCTATTTCCATTATTTAATTTAATTGTTTTGTTATTATTTCCCTTGAAGTTACTAACGTGTGTATTTTGTTATTACAAAGAGGTACGAGGCATCAAAGTAAGTGTTTTAATGGTGTTTATTGATGTTATGATATAGAAATCATGTCTAGATTGTTATTTTGATTCCTAGTATCATGTTTAGGGAAAATCTTATAATATCAAATATGCTTATTATGATTCCTACGATGCTTCTTATGTTCTTCCTAATATTGATGATTGTTAGTATCATGTTAGGGTTAAAGATTTGATTTTTATTGTTTAGTGACATGCTAGGGTTTGTTAATAATCTTGTTAGAGTCATGCCTAGGATCTTGCTATTATTATGCTTTAACATGATTTATGATTATTTTTATGATTATAATTTTATAATTATGATTATTTTGATGATGATTATTTATAATTATTATAATTATGATTATACTTTATGATTTATGATTATTTTTATGATTATAATTGTTATAATTTTATTATTTTAATTATTTATTTTGTTGCTTGATATATTTATTGTTATTGCTTGATCACGCTTTTTATGCATGCTTAAAGGGAATTTGTACTTGTAATCACGCTTAATAAGATGATTAATAATCTTGTTTAGGGTTAATTGTGATTATAATTTCAAGTGATCGCCAATAATAGTTTTATTTTTGCATTAAATTCAACCAACATAGATAAACAAGTTTAGGGTTAAACCTATTGATTGCATGTTAGTGAAAAAGCGCACATGAATACGATAAGAATAAAGTAGAGGCCTATTATTAGGGCAGGTTCAATCTCTTTTAGGTTGGATTTGTACCCTCATCCCCGAACCCTTATTTGGTTCAAGACCTTATGGAGTTGACGATCTCTTGGATTGTTAAGGGGTGTAACCTTCACCCTGTGAACGGTTTACAAGTTCCTAAAACTTGTTGGCGACTCTTTTGCTCTATCTTCTTCCCTTTTGGACGCCACCATACTTTAGTGTATGATGACAGTGGGGTTCTAGCTAGTGGGTTAACGCTTGAAATTATTTCCTACAGTTTTTTGGCGACTCCACTTGGGGGGATTTTTATTTTAATTCCTTAATTTGTTTCGACAATGATTTAGAATGAGTTGAAGAGACTCAAAACGTTCTAAGTATTTCATGTGCGTAATTTTGAATAACATTATTGTCATATGCATAAAAAAGATGTCATTGGAAAGACCATCCGTAATGAGTTAAAAACAAAGGATTTTACACGTAGGAAATTTGAGAAATATCTTTCACAACTAGGACCGAAATAACACCACGCGAAAATGGAAAATTTTATCGAGCACAGAAAGCTGTTGAGGCATGTAGGAATTAGCGCCAGGGGCCAGAGCATTGGCGCCAGATTTTTAACTATAGTGCCAGACGCCAGCATTGGCGCCAGGCGCTACAGCTAAAATCTGGCGCCATTCTTTGTTTGTTGGCGCCAAATTCTTCCAATACCGAGCCAGAAATACGCGTTCTAATTTCGACCAGTTTTTCGCATTGTTTGCTCGATCCTACTTCCTGATTGAGTTTTTTCTCACTTTTCTAAAACCCGTATGTGTTCTACATATGGACACAACCCTCTAGGAATTCATGCTCCATCTACCAAATTGAACGCTCTGAGCAACAAAGGGTACATCCGAGATTGTTGAATTCACCAAACCATGGAAGCGAGTTTTTACTAAAGCTCGCGGTGTCGCATCCACTCGCGCCAACCCTTCACGGTTAGGCTTCCGTGCGGTGCATCCTGACAATTAACCATGGACCCTCTTTGACTAAACCGTATCCCGAACTTTAGAGAACTAGAGCCATGGTTAGGTTGCAAACTCATTGCATCATATTGTGCCTACTTGACTAATTGTGCATTATTTGTTGTGCAAGTATTCTACGTTTTCTTAACCGTTTGTTTGACTTGTGTTGAGATTAAATAAATTAATGACTTAAAGAACTTTGCCTAATTAATTTGAGTCAATAAAGTCTAATATTTTAATCAGAATTGACCTAGTGCGACTTTAGGTATACCCCTATTGACTAATAACACCGAAAACAGTTCCAGATTGAAGCTCCAGCATTGGCGCCAAAGTCTGGACTGTAGCGCCACCATGTGGAGTGTGGCGCCTGGTGACAGCTCTGTCGTCTGGCGCTACACTACACAGTGTGGCGTCAGTCCTGTCGTTTTTCGGACATATTGGATTATTGATCGAGTCATCATCTAGTGTTCAATTAACCAGTTTGCTAATTAATTCGGTTAATTTTCGCTGTCAATAACACCTTGTCGAGTTATAAATTAAGTCTAGTTAGATAGTCTAGCCACATGGTCATGACACGAGTCTTAACATGTCACCTAAACTCACTAGTTTTAGCACACACTTTGAGTATATGTCACCATGACCATGTTTTAGGTTCATGCATGAGTCGGTCTTTTCCGTTATTTGAAATTGGGGGTACATTCTATTCCTAATTCTTCATATACCCCCATCTATATCATTTTTTTCTTCACATTCTATTCCATCTTTCTTCACTTCCTCCATCCATTGCATGTTGAATAAAGCTTGAGTCAAATAATTAACAATGAATATCCCCAAATTCCTTTTCCATAGTACTTGGTCGAGGAGAGAAGGGCGATTAATCAAGGACAACCTCTTTATTCAAGTCTCACTTTTCGATAAACCAATTCATCAAAAGAGGAAGGCTAAGAAGATAATGGCAACTCAAGAAGAAGTCAATGAGCTTAGGAACCAACTAGTTACCATGACTGAAACACTGAAGCTCCTCACACTTAAGGTCGATGATCCCGTGAAACAACAACAGATGGACCTCATGCAAGAGATTCTAAGCAAGCTATCTAGAGATTACAAGATTCAAGGGCTTACTTTACAAGGGGTCTCGCTGGACAAGGAACTTCTTCCGCATAAGTTCAACGCCACTGACATCCCAAAATTCAAGGCAACAGATAACCCTTACTTCCATCTAAGAGCTTTCGAAACTATAATGAACATTAAAGGTATGGATAAGAAGGTTTTCCCCTCTTTGTTTTCTCGATCTCTCGAAACCGTTTGCCAACAATGGTACTTCTCCCTTGACAAAGAGAAAACCTCTACCTAGGAATCGATAGTAAACGCTTTTGTTGATAGGTACAAGTGCAATATTCAAGTTGAAACCGATCATAGACAACTTGAGATGCTAAGACAAAAAGAGAATGAAGGCTTTACTTCTTTCTTTAATAAATGGAGAGAAACTTCCGCTAAGATGATTGAGGTGCCCACTGAAAAAGATTCTGTGAGAATGTTTATCAAGAATCTCCAAGAAAAGTATTCGAAGCATCTAAAGTATTAACACAATCTGAATACTTTGAAGGCCGTCTATGACATCAGAATTGAAATCGAAGACGACCTCACAAAGCAAAAAGCCACTAACAATAGTAACCACGGTGGATGGAAAGGAAAGAAGAACGACAATCCTTCCTCTTCCGAAAATGCCCACTCTAGTAACAATGTTAGTACCTTTGATCTCAGTGAAGTTTTAGCCATGGATAACCAAGGATCTAAGAAGAAACTAAGGAAAGACTTCACCCCCATTGGGATGAGCTACGATACTGCCTTCGATCGACTCCATGCCAAAGGAATCATTACTCCCATTGGACCTATTCAAGATCCCGCAGCTGAAAAGAGATTGCCTAGTTGGAATCCAGACGAACACTAGAAGTACCATCAAGGTAGGGGTCATGCTACTGAGAGCTGTTGGAAGCTAAAGGAGGCTATCCAACATTTGATTGATGATAACGAGCTTGCCATGCCTCCATTTAACAAGAAGAGCGAGTGATGATAAAGGAAACTACACAAGACAAGAGGCGAGCTTCAACGACAAGATTTTGTGACCTCTTTTTTCCATTTCTTTTTTATTTACCCTTATTCTCCTTAGATTTATTTTGTAGGATCATTATCTATTTTCTTTTAATAAAATGAGCATTTATTTTCTTACATATGATCATTTCATTATATTGCATTAAAAAAAAAAATCCATGTCGAATTAAGCACAAGGTGTACCAATGATTTGAGGCACCCCTTGTAGCCACATCATATCTCCTTTCACCTTTCAAATTTACAATCCTTTCTTCATAAACCACTTTGAGCCTCGTCTAACGATAGACCTTTCTTTTTTCAACCTACATGTACCTAACCTTGGGATGGGATGGTGTGTAACTTATGCAATCTCAAAGGCTTGAGTGATTTTAAAAGATCAAAATAAAAATAAAAATCAAAAAATAAATAAAAGTGTACAAAAGGGCAAGTGTTCCAATGTCTTTGATATGAAAATATCTTCGATAAGAACACGTCTCAAATTGCGTCTCTTATCGAGTGCTCGGTACCGTGCCTGAGAAACATGAATGCCAAGTGAGTGATAGACCGCATGATCGGGATTGCCCACACTTATAAAAATAAAATAGATGCTAAAGAAAAAAAGAAAGAGCTAAAAAAGAGTAGAAACTCAAGCATAAAAATTCAAAGATTCAAAAGCAACGTTGCACACCTTGGGGGCTTATCTAGGGTCTTGAGCCTTTATCCCTTTCTTCTATAAACTTTAGCCTAACCACTTTACAACCCTTAAAAAACTCTTTTTGAGGTATACACACTTGTGCGAGGTTCGGCTAGAGCTACGTTTGGCCTGATTCCTAGCGGATACGTAGGCAACCTCACATCGAGGTGCGGCCGTAATAAACATGCATTCATATTCATATTCACATACCATGATCATATTAAGGGATTTCCTATGCTCATCCCTATTCATATAGTGCTAGACTTGGGGGCTTGATCCCTACATTATTAGCTTACCTAGCCTAAGGGTCACCACCATTTGACTCTTTTAAAAAAATAATATCTTTCCACACACTTAGCTTTTGCGGCCTAACTTTAGTGTCACTTTCACACACTGCACAGATACATGACCAAATAGTCCTTCCCTTAGGAACCCCCTTGTCATGGATCAACGCTGAAGCATGCCTTGTCATATCAACATCACTCATCAATCATAATTGTCATTGCACATTGAAGTATGAAGTGCTTAGCCTCCGTGCCTAAGTTACCCAAATACCTTCATCATTGAGTCAACCATTGAGATAGTATAGGATAGATTAATCCTTGCACCTTGAGAGATAGTCTAGGGTCTTTCTTTTTTGGGAGAAAGTCGATACCCTCCACAAAAATGACAAATTTTTTTTTCTTTTTTTCATTTTTGAGTCACATTAAATCAACACTATGCACACACGGGTCATGAGTCACACGTGTTATTTCACTTCGAGTCGAGTCAACCTCGAGTCAATCACAACGAGTCAAGTTTATACCTTGAGTCTTGTCAAGTCGATGAGTCAAGCGACGTTAAACCTTAGGTCAACCCTAAGATAATTAGAGAGATTGGCAAAGTTCTATGGTCAAAAAATAAATACAAGTGCAGCAGAATGAGGAAGATCCTACTCCAGCGCCGGACGAAAACATCTAGCGTCTGGAAATAGATTTCAGCGCTTGGAGCTAGATTGCAGCGTCTGGCGACAGAGCCGATTCCTGGCGCCAGAGATATTTCAGCAGCGACAGAACAACAATTTCCGGTACCTTGGTACGCTAGTTAGCCCCTATAAGCAATTTGACATGATTGAGTAGTCGATTTGATTACAACCGCAAATAAGTGATCGACCTAATGAAAGATCGTCTCACTTATCTTAAAGCGCCTAAGAATTGGCTCATCACGGAGACACCGATATACTGGTTTTAGCGGAAGCAAAGTTCAAGCGAGCTTTAGAGATTGACAAGCGTTGGTCTTCGGAAATTTTTCTTCGGAATATTATCGCAATAACTGAGGATAACTTCAAGTAAAGTTATCTTCGACGACATTTGCTAAGATTGTGGAAGTTGTCACCAAGATTTGAGAAGATAGCACGAGATGGGCGGTCTTCGACGGCATTCGCTAAGATTGTGGAGGTTGTCACCAAGATATGAGAAGAGCGCTTCATGATGAGGCGGTCTTTAACGACTTTTTCTATGATTGGAAAGGTTATCACTATGATTCAATAAAAGGCTCGAGATGTAGCAACATTGATCGACGACGTTCCCTAGATTGCGGAAGATCGTGAAAACAAGCAGCGAGATGGCGTTCCATAGATTGTGGAAAGTTGTCAAAAAGCAACTGAATGTGATTTCAGGCGAAGTTGTCTTAGATCATGTTCCCTTAGACGTGGAAGATGGTCACAAAGCAGGAGAGGATCGTTTCAAGCGAAGCAATCTTCTATATTGGAAGCAGTTACAAGCGTAGCAGTTTTCAAGCGGGATGGCGTTCTCTAGCTTGCAGGAGGTCATTAAAACGACGAAAAAGCAGCAGCAAATCGGTTACTTTCAGAGACGTGTGCTCGACGGTGCATGATACGCGTTTCTTAACTCTTTTATCTGTTTAACTAACGCTAGTTTGCAGGTATCAGCGTTACAAGAGTGGTTTAGAATCGTAGAACGTTCTGAATCATTCTCCTTCCCTATCGATACTTTGACTTTTGTTTTCGAAACTAGCGTTTCTCCAAACTCAGTCAAAGTGGGGGCTTCTGTAGACACCCATTTGTGTCTCCCCAAAACCAAACCCAGTGATGAGTACCTTTCACGTCGAATCATAATTGAATGAAATGAAAGTGTGGAAAGTTTAGGGTTGCAGATAGTTTTAGTTTCTTTTCTCTTCTCTCTGTTTTTAAAAACTTATTTAAAGAAAACAGCCAATCCAGTTTGGTTGGTCCATGATATGGGTCCAATAGGAGTGTAGTTGGATGGGGTTTGAAAAGAGCTTTCCAACGATATATTATAAGCCCAATTCCGATGAATATTGAGGAAGTTATGGCCAATTTACTAAACTGGGCCCGGTTTGAGCCTTATTTGCGGCCCAATGATCTAGGGGAAGGCCTAATATAGATTTATCATTCCTAATGCAATTAGGAATGGTTTTAGTCTTCTAGATTCTTCTAGAAGGTTCTTTTCATTCCTAATTCAATTAGCATTGATGAATTGACTTTTGTTGACTTTTCAGAGTTTTAATTAAAATCAAAGAGCATTTTTGAGGGAAATACTATTTCATCCTCCTGTACGGCAATTTTTATCTGATTTTAAGAAAACGCGTGAATTTCTGAAATCAGCGCCAAACGCTACGCTTGGCGCCTAGCGCCAGCGTTGGCGCTGGTTTAGTTTTTGTTGCGCTAGACTTTGTTTTAAGATTTTATCTTTTTGGCTGATTTTTTCTATAAATAACGTATTAAAAACTCCGTTTTCGATAACAAGATTTCATTTTAAAACCAAAACGCTGTTTTCATTCACCTACAATCAGTTTTTCTCTTCTAATCATTCACCAACTCTCATCAAGATTCTCTTGACTACACTCTCTCTCTTTTCTAAACTAGCTTCTCTCAAATATAAAAATTCCGCATTCATTAGAACTAGATACACCTGACCATATTCGAAGTTGCCTTCGCCCTAGACGTGAAAGGTTTAATTTCAAAGGGTTTGGTCCCAAATCTCTCTATTTCCATTATTTAATTTAATTGTTTTGTTATTATTTCCCTTGAAGTTACTAACGTGTGTATTTTGTTATTATAAAGAGGTACGAGGCATCAAAGTAAGTGTTTTAATAGTGTTTATTGATGTTATGATATAGAAATCATGTCTAGATTGTTATTTTGATTCCTAGTATCATGTTTAGGGAAAATCTTATAATATCAAATATGCTTATTATGATTCCTACGATGCTTCTTATGTTCTTCCTAATATTTATGATTGTTAGTATCATGTTAGGGTTAAAGATTTGATTTTTATTGTTTAGTGACATGCTAGGGTTTGTTATTAATCTTGTTAGTATCATGCCTAGGATCTTGCTATTATTATGCTTTAACATGATTTATGATTATTTTTATGATTATAATTTTATAATTATGATTATTTTGATGATGATTATTTATAATTATTATTATTATGATGATTATTATTATGATTATACTTTATGATTTATGATTATTTTTATGATTATAACTGTTATAATTTTATTATTTTAATTATTTATTTTGTTGCTTGATATATTTATTGTTATTGCTTGATCACGCCTTTTATGCATGCTTAAAGAGAATTTGTACTTGTAATCACGCTTAATAAGATGATAAATAATTTTGTTTAGGGTTAATTGTGATTATAATTTAAAGTGATCGCCAATAATAGTTTATTTGTGCATTAAATTCAACAAACATAGATAAACGGGTTTAGGGTTAAACCTATTGATTGCATGTTAGTCAAAAAGCGCACATGAATACGATAAGAATAATGTAGACCCCTATTATTAGGGCAGGTTCAATCTCTTTTAGGTTGGATTGGTACCCTCATCCCAAAACCCTTATTTAGTTCAAGACCTTATGGAGTTGACAATCTCTTGGATCGTTAAGGGGTGTAACCTTCACCTTGTGAACGGTTTACAAGTTCCTAAAACTTGTTGGCGATTCTTTTGCTCTATCTTCTTCCCTTTTGGGAGCCACCGTACTTTAGTGTATGATCACAGTGGGGTTCAAGCTAGGGGTTAACGCTTGAAATTATTCCCTACATGCGTTCTCTAGATTGTGCAAAGTTGTCAAAAAGCAATCGAAGGTGATTTCAAGCGAAGTTGTCTTCGATCATGTTCCCTTAGACGTGGAAGATGGTCACATAGTAGGAGAGGATTGTTTCAAGCGAAGCAATCTTCGATAGTATTCCCTTTAACGTGGAATATTATCAAAGCGGGAGAGATCGTTTCAAGGGAAGCGGTCTTCTGTATCTGAAGCAGTTACAAGCGTAGCGGTTTTCAAGCGGGATAGCATTCTCTTGGCAGGAGGTCGTCAAAACAACAGCAATGCGGCAGCAAATCGGTTACTTTCAGAGACGTGTGCTCGACGGTGCAAGATACGCGTTTCTTAACTCTTTTAACTGTTTAACTAACGCTAGTTTGCAGGTATCGGCGTTACAAGAGTGATTCAGGATCGCAGAAGGTTCTGAACCATTCTCCGTCCCTATCGATACTTTGACTTTTGTTTTCGATAATTGCGTTTCTCCAAACTCAGTCAAAGTGGGGGCTTTTGTAGACACCCATTTGTGTCTCCCCAAAACCAAACCCGGGGAGTACCTTTTGCGTCGAATCACAATCGAATGAAGTGAAAGTGTGGAAAGTCTAGTGTTGCGGATAGTTTTAATTTCTTTTCTCTTCTCTCTGTTTTTTGAAAACTTATTTTAAGAAAACAGCCAATACAGTTTGGTTGGTCCATGATATGGGTCCAATAGTAGTGTAGTTGGACGGGGCTTGACAAGAGCTTTCCAACGATATATTATAAGCCCAATTTCGATGAATATTGAGAAAGTTATGGCCAATTTACTAAACTGGGCCCGTTTTGAGCCTTATATGCGGCCCAATGATCTAGGGGAAGGCCTAATATAGATTTATCATTCCTAATGCAATTAGGAATGGTTTTACTCCTCTAGATTCTTCTAGAAGATTCTTTTCATTCCAAATTCAATTAGCATTGATAAATTGACTTTTGTTGACTTTTTAGAGTTTTAATTAGAATCAAAGAACATTTTTTGAGGAAAATACGATTTTATCCTCCTGTACGCAATTTTTATCTGATTTTAAGAAAACGCGTGAATTTCTAAATCAGCGCCAAACGCCAGCAGTAGCGCCTGGCGCTACGCTTGGCGCCTGGCGCTACCCTTGGCGCCTGGCGCTAGCATTAGCGCCTGGCGCTAATGTTGGCGTCTGGCGCCAATAGCCAGCGTTGGTGCTAATCGAATTTTATTTGTGCCTGAACTCTGTTTTGATATTTTATCTTTTTGGCTAATTTTCTCTATATATTACGTGCTAAAAACTCCGTTTTCATTCATCCACAATCACCTACAATTACTGATTCTCTCTATTTTCACCAACTCTCATCAAGATTTCCTTACTCTCTCTCTCTCTCTCTTTTCTAAACTAGCCTTCTCTCAAATATAAAATTCCGCATTCATTAGACTTATATATACCTAGCCATGTTCGAAGTTGCCTTCGCCCTAGACGTGAAAGGTTTAATTTCTGAGGGTTTTGTCCCAAATCTCTCTTTTAATTATTGAATTTAATAATTGTTGGATTATTATTTTCCTTGAAGTTACTAACATTTGTATTTTGTTATTAGAAAGAGGTACGAGGCATCAAAGTAAGTGCTTTAATGGTTTTATTGATATTATGATGTTATTATGATATTCCTAATATCATGTTTAGGTTAAAGAATAAGTTCCTTAAATTAAATATGATCGTTATGTTGCCTTTTATGTTCTTCTTAATCTTTATGTTTGTTAGTGTCATGTTAGGGTTAAAGATTTGATTGTTATTGTTAGTGACATGCTAGGGTTTGTTATTAATCTTGTTAGTATCATGCCTAGGATCTTGCTATTATTATGCTTTAACATGATTTATGATTATTAATTATGATTATGATTATTTTTATGATTCATGATTATGGTTATAAATATTAGTATTATTATAATTTTATGATTATTATTATTGTTATTATTATTATTATATTGCTTGATCACACCTTTTATGCATGTTTAAAGGGAATCTATACTTGTAATCACGCTTAATAAGATAATTTAATAATCTTGTTGAGGGTTAATTTGATTATAATTCCAAGTGATCGCCAATAATAGATATATTTGTGCATTTAATATTCAACCAACATAGATAAAAAGGTGTAGGGTTAATCCTATTGCTTGCAAGTTAGTCAGAAAGCGCACATGAATACGATCAGAATAAAGTACAGGCCAATTATTAGGGCAGGTTCAATCTCTTTTAGGTTGGATTTGTACCTTCATCCTCGAACCCTTATTTGGTTCAAGACCTTATGGAGTTGACGATCTCTTGGATCGTTAAGGGGTGTAACCTTCACCTCGTGAACGGTTTACAAGTTCCTAAAAAACTTGTTGGCGACTCTTTTGCTCTATCTTCTTTCCCTTTGGACGCCACCGTACTTTAGTGTATGATCACCGTGGGGTTCAAGCTAGGGGATTAACGCTTGAAATATTCCCTATAGTATTCCTTGAGTGCTACGAGCCGTTACTAATCAGATCCAAGAGAGGCCTATTGGACTGCGACCAAGAATATCCTAAAGTACCTGAAAAGGAACAAGGATAAATTCCTGGTGTATGGTGGTTCAGAGGAATTAGTTGTTGAAGGTTATACCGACGCAAGCTTCTAGACAGACAGAGACGATTTCAAATCGCAATCTGGATATGTGTTCTGTTTAAATGGAGGAGCGTTCAGTTGGAAGAGTGCCAAGCAAAGTACAACTGCAGATTCTACAACTGAAGACTTTCTGATGTTCCCTTGGCTTTCTGGCCGGAGCAATAGCCTCTATTGTAACAACAATGGAGCTATTGCTCAGGCCAAAGAGCTAAGGGAACATCAGAAAGTCAAACATGTCAAACGACGGTTTCACATGATTTGAAAAACGGAAATCATAAGGTGAAATCAGAATTTGCAAAGTTGGAACGGATGACAATGTAGCCGATCCACTTACTAAACCTTTGCCTCAAGTGAATCACAACAAGCACGTTGAGGCAATGGGAATCAGGCATGTAGGAGATTGGCATTGATTTCCTTGTTTAGTGTTTTAGTTAAATTTTGAATATTTAATGTAAGACACTAAGAAAAATCATTCAAGTTTTGGAGTAATATAAATTTCATGCAATATTTTATTACTCCGTTTGCTATTTAATTATGGTTTAGGATTAAATAATGAGTCCATTCGATTCTTGGAATATTCAAAATAGGGTATCAAGACCAGTCTTGGTAAGGAAACACCTATTAAGTGAACATTGAATATTATAATTGAAAATTATCCCTAATCGGGGTCATTTAAACGATGGACAATTAATGACCAATTGAGATTAGTGTGTAGTCTGATTTATAGCACCGTTTCTTATGCTACAAGGACATGATTGTCATAAATAATTTAGACAGGTATTGGTTTAGAACCATACCGGATCGACCTATGAGAATACTTTAAGAAATTAAAACGTCATAAGTATACTTTTCATTATGGCTATCGGAACCTATTTCCTTGACCATGAGTATTGTGAGTTCTCTTGTTCGAGTACTAGTCCGCTTTGATGTTGTCAAACGTCTATCGTAATGGGGGATTATAACGGCAACACTCGGGCGGCTAGGTCCTCTCAGTAAGAGGAGCTACATTACAAGACTGGGAATGTCCCCCTACTAATATAGGGAAGATGTCTTTGTTGTATACAAGGCCTCTGTTTATTAACATTTGGACTCGGAATCGAGAAACACTTCTGGACGTAATAAGGATTACGAAATAATCTTACCTTATAGTTCATGAAGAGGCATTAAGTGACATAGGAAAAAGGCTATACACTAAATGCGCACTTGTCCGGAAGGACAAGTGGGAGATTGAAAGGAATAGTGTCCTTTGAACAAGTGTACTATTCCGTTAGTGGGTTTAGAATTATTAAAAAGCTAATATATTCAGTAAGGTCAAGTGATCGGAATGTCTGGGTGGAGGCCGCTTCCGATCAGTAATATTAATGCATAATTAATATTACAGCTTAATCTTGACTGAACCCTTTGGATCACACCCAAGCAACTAACAAACCGAAGCGACTAATTAATTATGAATTAATTAATAAGTCAACCGAGTAATTAATATTTAGACGTCGGAAATTCGAGCTTAGAGCGTCAAAATCGAACATCGGAAGTCTAGTCGAAAAAAGTAAAAGGCGAGACATGGAAATAATAATAAATCAACAAAGACAAAAATACCCCTAGCATCGGAATGCCCCGAGCAAACCGAGTGCTAGGGGCATTTGACCTAGCATGGTGGCTAGCATGCGCACCAAGCCGAGCCTAGGCTGACTGGTGCATGCTAGCGCACCAATGCTAGCATCGCAAGGGTAGCCGCGCCAATGTTGGGCCAAGGCGCGCAAGGAGCAGCAACCCGCATCTTTGGTGCATGGCTCGCTGGCTGAGAGCACGAGCAGCCCGCACAAGCTGCTGGGCTTGCTGGCTAGCAGCGCTAGCAGCCCGCACGCTTGTGCTGGGCCTACTGGGCAGCTCTGCATGGCAGCCCACCTTGGGTGCCTTGGTGCCCAAGTGTGGTGCCATGTGGCGCGATTTGAGAGGAGGTTTGAGGGGTGTGTTGGCCGGTTTTCGGAGAGGGAGTGGGGAGCAAGTTTGGTCCCTCCCTCCTCCAAATGGTGCTCACCTAACCTCTCTCATGAGCTTGCCACTTGTTGATTTATTACTGGGTTGATTATTAATTTTATTTTAGCTTTAAAATAAAATGGAAAAATCAAATTCTCCCACATTGATGGGAGAGATTTTTCACTCTCTTATTTTCCCTATAAATACCCAAGTTGGGGTATTGGGAAAATCACTTGAGTGAGAGTTGAAAAGGCATCACCATTGTGAAAACCTTTGAACTCATTTAATCACTCGGGTTTTAGGTCGGGCCTTGCTAACTCCAAGGCATTGGACCATTTTCGGTGGTCGGGTTGTGGGTGGACTATCATAGGAGACCGTCGTATTTTTGAGGCTTGCTTTCGAAGTAAGAGCCCGTTCTGTTAGGGCGAAGCATACTCCAAAGGTAATTATCTTGTCTTAATCTTGTGATTAATTTATTTATGATTTATGGTTTTATTAATTGCGAGCTGAGTGGTTCTTTGGGTCGGGGTCGTTTCCACGGTAAGTTGGACTTTCCAAACCCCAACAAACCTTCCCTCTCTCAAAATTCCTCACTTATTAGTCCTAGATACAACTAGCCAAGTTCGAAGTTGCCTTCGCCCTAGACGTGAAAGGTTTGATATTTCTGAGGGTTTGGTCCCAAATCTTTATTTCAATTATTTAATTTAATTGTTTTTATTTTCTTTGAAGTTACTAACGTGTATATTTTGTTATTAGAAAGAGATACGAGGCATTGAAGTAAGTACTTTAATTGTTTTATTGATCTTTTGATATAGAAATCATGCTTATATTATTATTTTGATTCCTAGTATCATGTTAGGATGTCTTTATTGCTTCATAGTATCATGTTTAGGGTGACAACTAAAATTTCTAATATCAAACATTTTATTGTGATGCTTCCTATTTCTTTCATAAAATCATGTTAGTATCATGTTAGGGCTAAAGATTTGATCTTTTATGTTTAGCGACATACTAGGGTTTGTTATTAATCTTGTTAGTATCATTCCTAGGATCTTGCTATTGATATTATGCTTTAACATGATTAATTAAATTATGATGGTTATGATGATTATTATGTTTCTTGAAGATTATTATTGTTATTGCTTGATCACGCCTTTTATGTATGTTTAAAGGGATTTTGTACTTGTAATCACGCTTAATAAGATAATTAATAATCTTGTTTAGGTTAATTTGATTATAATTCAAGTGATCGCCAATAATAGATTTGTTTGTGCATTAATTTTCAACCAACATAGATTAAATAGGTTTAGGGTAAACCTATTGATTGTATGTTAATCATAAAGCGCACATGAATACGAGAAGAATAAAGTAGAGGCCTATTATTAGGGTGTAGACACCCATTTGTGTCTCCCCAAAACCAAACCCAGTGATGAGTACCTTTCGCGTCGAATCACAATCGAATGAAGTGAAAGTGTGGAAAGTCTAGTGTTGCGGATAGTTTTAATTTCTTTTCTCTTCTCTCTGTTTTTTGAAGACTTATTTTAAGAAAACAGCCAATACAGTTTGGTTGGTCCATGATATGGGTCCAATAGTAGTGTAGTTGGATGGGGCTTGACAAGAGCTTTCCAACGATATATTATAAGCCCAATTCTGATGAAGATTGAGGAAGTTATGGCCAATTTACTAAACTGTGCCTGGTTTGAGCCTTATATGCGGCCCAATGATCTAGGGCAGACCTAACATGGATTTATCATTCCTAATGTAATTAGGAATGGTTTTAGTCTTCTAGATTCTTCTAGAAGGTTCTTTTCATTCCTAATTCAATTAGCATTAATAAATTGACTTTTGTTGACTTTTTAGAGTTTTAATTAGAATCAAAGAACACAGGAAAATACGATTTTATCCTCCTGTACGACAATTTTTATCTGATTTTAAGAAAATGCCTGGATTTCTGAGTCAGCGCCAAACGCCATCTGTAGCGCCTGACGCTACGATTGGCACCTGGCGCTAGACTTGGCGCCTGACGCCAACCTTAGCGTTTGGCGCTAAGGTCAGCGTCTGGCGCCAACTTGGTTTTTCGCGTCAGAACTCTGTTTTTGATATTTTATCTTTTTGGCTGATTTTCTTTATAAATAACGTCGTAAAAACTCCGTTTTGGATCATCAATTTTCATCAGTCTTCACCTACAGTCACTAATCCTTATTATCTCTCTCTCTATTTTCTAAACTAGCTTCTCTTAAATACAAAATTCTGCATTCATTAGATCTAGAAACACCTATCCATATTCGAAGTAGCCTTCGCCCTACACGTGAAAGGTTTAATTTCTAAGGGTTTGGTCCCAAATCTCTCTTTCGATTATTTAATTGTTGTTTTATTATATTCCTTGAAGTTACTAACGTGTGTATTTTGTTATTAGAAAGAGGTACGAGGCATCAAAGTAAGTATTTTAATTGATTTTATTGATGTTATGATATAAAGTTCATGCATAGGTTGGTATTATGATTCCTAGTACCATGTCTAGGGTAATTTTAATATTAAGTATGATTGTTATGATGCCTTTTATGTTTCTTCCTAATATTTATAATTGTTAGTATCATGTTAGGGTTAAAGCTTTAATTCTTTATTTTTTAGTGACATGCTAGGGTTTGTTATTAATCTTGTTAGTATCATGCCTAGGATCTTGCTATTATTATTATACTTTAACATGATTATGTTAATTATGATTATAATTGTTATAATTTATGATCATGATTACTTTAAGTATTATTATTATGGTTATAATTATTATTTTTATTATTATTGATTATGTTGTTTATATTTATTGTTATTGCTTGATCACACCTTTTATGCATGGTTAAAGGGAATTTGTACTTGTAATCACGCGCATATAAGATAATTGATAATCTTGTTAGGGTTAATTTGATTATAATTCAAGTGACCGCCAATAATAGATTTATTTGTGCATTAATATTCAACCAACATAGATAAACAGGTTTAGGGTAAACCTATTGATTGCATGTTAGTTAGAAAGCGCACATGAGTACGATCAGAATAAAGTAGAGGCCTATTATTAGGGCAGGTTCAATCTCTTTTAGGTTGGATTTGTACCTTCATCCCCGAACCCTATTTGGTTCAAGACCTTATGGATTTGACGATCTGTTGGATCGTTAAGGGGTGTAACCTTCACCTCGTGAACGGTTTACAAGTTCCTAAAAAACTTGTTGGCGACTCTTTTGCTCTATCTTCTTTCGCTTTGGACGCCACCGTTCTTTAGTGTATGATCACAATGGGGTTCAAGCTAGGGGATTAATGTTTAAAATATTCCCTACAGTTTTTGGCGACTCCGTTGGGAGGATTTCTATTTTAATTCCTGAATTTGTTTCGGCAATGATTTAGAATGAGTGGATGAGACTTGAAACGTTCTAAGTATTTCATGTGCGTAATTTTGATTAACATTATTGTCATATTCATAAAAAAGATCTCATTGGAAATACCATCTGTAATGAGTTAAAAACATAGGATTTTAAACGTAGGAAATTTGAGAAAGATCTTTCACAACTAGGACCGAAATAACAATGCGCGAAACTAGAAAATTTTATCGAGCACAGAAAGCTACTAAGGCATGTAGGAATTAGCGTCAGCGAACATAAGCTGGCGCCAGACATTTAACTGTAGCGGCAGACGACAGCTCTGTCGCGAGGCGCTACAGATAAATCCTGGCGCTAACCTCTGTTTGCTGGCGCCAAATTCTTCCAATACCGAGCCAGAAATATGCGTTCTAATTTCCACCAATTTTTCGCATTGTTTGCTCGATCCTTGTTCCTGATTGAGTTTTTCTCACTTTTCTAAAACCTATATATGTTCTACATATGGACATAACCCTCTGGGAATTCATGCTCCATCTACCTGATTGAACGCTCTGAGTAAAAAAGAATACATACGAGAATGTTGAATTCACCAAACTATGGAAGCGAGTTTTTCTAAAACTCGCGGTGTCCCATCCACTCGCGCCAACCCTTCACGGTTAGGCTTCCGTGTGGTGCATCCGGAAAATTAACCATGGACCCTCTATTGACTAAACCATATCCCGAACTTTAGAGAACTAGAGCCATGGTTAGGTTGCAAACTCATTGCATCATATTGTGCCTACTTGACTAATTGTGCATTATTTGTTGTTCATATATATGTTTTCTTAACCATTTGTTTGACTTGTGTTGAGATTTAATAAATTAAAGACTTAAAGAACTTTTCCTAATTAATTAATTGATTGATTAATTTGAGTAAATAAAGTCTAATATTTTAATCAGAATTGACCTAGTAAGACTTTAGGCATACCCCTGTTGATTAATAACACCGAAAACAGTCTCAGATTGAAGCTCCAGCATTGGCGCTAAAGTCTGAACTGTAGCGCCAATCTATGGGGTGTGGCGCTTGGCGACAGCTCTGTCGTCTGGCGCTACACTGCAAAGAGAGGCGCCAGTCCCGTCGTTTTGACGACAGTTCGGATTATTGATCGAGTCATCACCTTTTGTCTAATTAACCAGTTTGCTAATTAATTCATTTAATTTTCGCTGTCAATAATCCTTTGTAGAGTCATTAATTGAGTCTAGGCACTAAGTCCCATGGTCTTACACAAGAGTTTAAAATATGTCACTTACACTCAACGCACACACCAATACACACATTTTGACCATGTCTAAGAGAGTCTTGTATGCGCGTTTTTCCCTTCATTTTTTTAGGGGGGTAAGTTAGATATTAATCCTCCATTTTTTAAAAAAAAAAACAATACTTAGCTCTTAAAAATATACACATTATTTTTTCCTAAAAAAAAAAATGCACCCATTTTTTATTTTTCCTCTTTAAAACCGTAAAGTCAAGTCGATTTGAGTCAAGTAATTAAAACGCAAAATGGTTTAAATTACAGTGTGTGGCCAATAAAGGAAGGATGGTCAATCAATGACAACCTTTTCGTACAAGTCCAACTTTTCGACAAACCCATAGCTCGTAAGAGGAAAGCTAGGATAATAATGGCAACACAAGAGGAAGTCAATGAGCTTAGGAACCAATTGGTTACCGTGACTGAGACACTGAAGCTCCTCACACTTAAGATTGATGATCCCGTGAAGCAACAACAGATGGACCTCATGCAAGAGAGTCTAAGCAAGCTCTCTAGCGACTACAAGTTTTAAGGATTAGTTCACAAGGGGTCTCGATGGACAACGATCTTCTCCCGCAGAAGTTCAATGCCAACGACATCCCGAAATTCAAAGTAACCGACAACCCTTATTTCATTTAAGGGCTTCGAGACAATAATGAGTATTAAGGGTATCGATAAGAAGGTTTTCCCTTCTTTGTTCTCGCTATCTCTCGAGACCATTTGCCAACAATGGTTCTTTTCTCTTGAGAAAGAAAAGACCTCTACCTGGGAGTCCATATCAAACGCTTTCGTTGATAGATACAAGTGCAACATTCAAGTAGAGACTGACCATAGGGAACTTGAAATCCTCAAGCGAAAAGAGAACGAAGGCTTCACCTCTTTCTTTAACAAATGGAGAGAAACCTCAACTAAGATGATTGAGTGCCAAATGAAAAAGAGTCCGTAAGGTTATTCATAAAAAACCTTCAAGAAAAATACTCCAAGCATCTAAAGTATCAAAACAATCTCCATACCTTCAAGGCCGTCTATGACATTGAAATCAATATTGAAGACGACCTGGCAAAGTTAAAAGCTGCCAACAATAACTCCAATAGTGGCTGGAAAGGAAAGAAGAACGATAATCCTTCTTCTTCCAAAACCACCCACTCAAACAACGTTAGCACTTTTAATTTAGGTGAAGTCCTTTCTATGAACATTCAAGGACAAAAGAAACCATTTAGGAGGAACTTTACTCCTATTGGCATGAGTTATGACACCGCATTTGATCCATTAAATGCAAAAGGTCTTATAACTCTTATTGGACCATTTGGGGACCCACCAGTTGAAAAGAGGTCGGCTAATTAGAAACCCCAATGCATTCTGTAAGTATCACCAAGGTAGGGGCCATCTCACCGAAAAATGTTAGAAGCTTAAGGAAGCTATCTAAGATTTAATCGACAACAACAAGCTGCCATTGCCCCCTGTCAGTAAGAAGCCAAGCATTGATAATGCACCTCTCGCTCATACCTTGGCTATCTCTGATGAGGAAAACGAGGTCGACCCCTCGTCTCTTATTAAACCTGTCAAAGAAATCCATGCCATTGAAGAAGACGAGGAGATCTTCTTTGACGCCATGGATAGCCTTCCAGAACTGGCAAGCAAAGAAGATATACAACCGCTCACACTGTCTATGTGGAAAGGATCGCATTTGCTACGTGAAGCTCTCAAGGCTATAAAGGAACTTCAGCAGAAATATGACGAGATTCCACTCTCGAAAAATGTACCTAAGAGAGAATTCACACCCATGGGAACGACTTATGAGGCAAAGCGTTTTCCTTTACAAGTCATTGAAAAACCCAAGAAGAGTAACAGAATCTACACTCCAATTGGGATCCCATATGTACAAATGTTCGAAATGCTCTCCGTGAGTGGCGAGATCAAACCTCTAGAACCGAGACCATTCAAATCATTGAAAATGACAGATAGATATTACTATCAGTATCATCAATCAGGAGGTCACACTATCGAAAACTGTTTTAAATTTAAGGATTTAATTCAAAAAATGATTGATGAAAAGAAACTAGTCCAAGTTCCACAAGAAGATGATGCAAGCATTAATGGAGTTTGGGATAGTGACGAAGAAGATGTCTACTTAAAAGATATAGTAGGATCTCCACCGTCTGTGTCATACACCATGGATGTCTTTTGGGCTGAAGAAGACTCATCGATAGATGTCCTCACAAGATCCGGGAGAATGCAACCTCCCGTTTCAACACAACCTATGCCGACCACACAACAAGTTCCCATACCTATCATTGAAGACAATGATACCGTCAAGCAGTTTAAGAAAACAAAAGTTGAAATGAACGTATGGAAACTTTTGGCGACAACCCGAGAACATAGGTTGGTTGTAATGAATGCCTTGGACAAAATTGGGATAGATTCTGACACCACTCCTGAGGCGTTGGCTAACTTCCTCACGAGTGATCTTCCTAGTCCAATTAATTTGATCACCTTTTCTGAAAAGGATTTACCTCCAGAAGGTGACAAACATTACAAGGAACTAAACCTCACGGTAGTTTGCAAGAGAATGAACGTCCCTATGACTCTTGTAAACAATGGATCGGCCATCAACATCTGTCCACTTAGAACTGCGAGGATGCTAGGCATAAGGGATGAAGATTTAACTCCGTCTACACAAGGAATAAGGGCCTACGACAACACTCGTCGTCAAGCTCTTGGTAAAATTACCATGAATGTAACGGCGGGAGCAATAGAACATGCTACTACTTTCCAAGTGTAGACATTAAAGCTTCGTTAAATCTACTGTTGGGGCGCCCTTGGCTTCATGACCTAAA
>NW_018745500.1:0-34575 GCF_001683475.1 Chenopodium quinoa
TTTCTTTTGATTCAA
Organism: Chenopodium quinoa; assembly: GCF_001683475.1. Lineage (NCBI taxonomy): Eukaryota > Viridiplantae > Streptophyta > Magnoliopsida > Caryophyllales > Amaranthaceae > Chenopodium > Chenopodium quinoa. Next base: position 16 of record NW_018745500.1, read on the forward strand.
AAAGCTTAATTTGAATTTGTTTCACTTTATTTCGATTCAAAAAGAATTGTTTGAATGTGTTTAACTTTCATTAGATTCAAAAAGCTTTGTTTGAATGTTTTGACTTTCATTTGATTCAAAAAGCTTTGTTTGAACGTGTTTGACTTTCATTTGATTCAAAAAGCTTTGTTTGAACGTGTTTGACTTTCATTTGATTAAAAAAAGCTCTGTTTGAATGTGTTTAACTTTCGTTGATTCAAAGAAGCTTTGTTTGAATGTGTTTGAGTTTATTTCGATTCAAAAACATATATTTGAATGTGTTTGACTCTCATTTGATTCAAAAAGCTTTGTTTGAATGTGTTTGACATTCATTAGATTCAAAAAGCTTTGTTTGAATGTATTTGATTTTCATTTGATTCAAAAAGCTCTGTTTGAATGTGTTTGACTTTCATTTGATTTAAAAACTTTTGTTTGAATGTGTTTGACTTTCATTTGATTTAAAGAGCTTTGTTTGGACGAGTTTGACATCATTTGATTCAAAAATATTTGTTTGAATGTGTTTGATTTTCATTTGATTCAAAAAGCTTTGTTTGAATGTGTTTGACATTTCATTTGATTCAAAAAGCTTTATTTGAATGTGTTTGACTATCATTATATTCAAAAAGGTTTGTTGGAATGTGTTTAACTTTAATTTGATTTTGAAAGATTTGTTTTAATGTGTTTTGACTTTCATTTGATTCAAAAAGCTTGTTTGAATGTGTTTTTTTAGTTTCTTTTGATTCAAAAAGCTTAATTTGAATTTGTTTTACTTTATTTCGATTCAAAAAGAATTGTTTGAATGTGTTTAACTTTCATTAGATTCAAAAAGCTTTGCTTGAATGTATTTGACTTTCATTTTGATTCAAAAAATCTTTGTTTGAACGTGTTTGACTTTCATTTGATTATAAAAGCTCTGTTTGAATGTGTTTAACTTTCGTTTGATTCAAGAAGCTTTGTTTGAATGTGTTTGAGTTTATTTCGATTCAAAAAACATATATTTGAATGTGTTTGACTCTCATTTGATTCAAAAAGCTTTGTTTGAATGTGTTTGACATTCATTAGATTCAAAAAGCTTTGTTTGAATGTATTTGATTTTCATTTGATTCAAAAAGCTCTGTTTGAATGTGTTTGACTTTCATTTGATTTAAAAACTTTTGTTTGAATGTGTTTGACTTTCATTAAATTTAAAGAGCTTTGTTTGGACGAGTTTGACATTCATTTGATTCAAAAAATATTTGTTTGAATGTGTTTGATTTTCATTTGATTCAAAAAGCTTTGTTTGAATGTGTTTGACATTCATTTGATTCAAAAAACTTTATTTGAATGTGTTTGACTATCATTATATTCAAAAAGGTTTGTTGGAATGTGTTTAACTTTAATTTGATTTTGAAAGATTTGTTTTAATGTGTTTGACTTTCATTTGATTCAAAAAGCTTGTTGAATGTGTTTTTTTAGTTTCTTTTGATTCAAAAAGCTTAATTTGAATTTGTTTTACTTTATTTCGATTCAAAAAGAATTGTTTGAATATGTTTAACTTTCATTAGATTCAAAAAGCTTTGTTTGAATGTATTTGACTTTCATTTGATTCAAAAGCTTTGTTTGAACGTGTTTGACTTTCATTTGTTTCAAAAAGCTTTGTTTGAACGTGTTTGACTTTCATTTGATTAAAAAAGCTCTGTTTGAATGTGTTTAACTTTCGTTTGATTCAAGAAGCTTTGTTTGAATGTGTTTGAGTTTATTTCGATTCAAAAACATATATTTGAATGTGTTTGACTCTCATTTGATTCAAAAAGCTTTGTTTGAATGTGTTTGACATTCTTTAGATTCAAAAAGCTTTGTTTGAATGTATTTGATTTTCATTTGATTCAAAAAGCTCTGTTTGAATGTGTTTGACTTTCATTTGATTTAAAAACTTTTGTTTGAATGTGTTTGACTTTCATTTGATTTAAAGAGCTTTGTTTGGACGAGTTTGACATTCATTTGATTCAAAAATATTTGTTTGAATGTGTTTGATTTTCATTTGATTCAAAAAGCTTTGTTTGAATGTGTTTGACATTCATTTGATTCAAAAAGCTTTATTTGAATGTGTTTGACTATCATTATATTCAAAAAGGTTTGTTGGAATGTGTTTAACTTTAATTTGATTTTGAAAGATTTGTTTTAATGTGTTTGACTTTCATTTGATTCAAAAAGCTTGTTTGAATGTGTTTTTTAGTTTCTTTTGATTCAAAAAGCTTAATTTGAATTTGTTTTACTTTATTTCGATTCAAAAAGAATTGTTTGAATGTGTTTAACTTTCATTTGATTCAAAAAGCTTTGTTTGAATGTGTTTGACTTTCATTATATTCAAAAAGCTTTGTTTGAATGTGTTTAACTTTCATTTGATTTTGAAAGATTTGTTTTAATGTGTTTGACTTTCATTAGACTCAAAAAGCTTGTTTGAATGTGTTTCAATTTCTTTTGATTCAAAAAGCTTAATTTGAATTTGTTTCACTTTATTTCGATTCAAAAAGAATTGTTTGAATGTGTTTAACTTTAATTAGATTCAAAAAGCCTTGTTTTAATGTGTTTGACTTTCATTTGATTCAAAAACTTTTGTTTGAATGTGTTTGACTTTCTTTTGATTAAAAAAGTTTTGTTTGAACGTGATTGACTGTATTTGGATCCACTAAGATTTGTTTGAATGTGTTTGACTTTTATTTGATTCATAAAGCTTCTTTTGAACGTGTTTGACTTTCATTTGATTAAAAAAGCTCTGTTTGAATGTGTTTAACTTTCGTTTGATTCAAGAAGCTTTGTTTGAATGTGTTTGAGTTTATTTCGATTCAAAAACAAATATTTGAATGTGTTTGACTCTCATTTGATTCAAAAAGCTTTGTTTGAATGTGTTTGACATTCATTAGATTCAAAAAGCTTTGTTTGAATGTATTTGATTTTCATTTGATTCAAAATGCTCTATTTGAATGTGTTTGACTTTCATTTGATTTAAAAACTTTTGTTTGAATGTGTTTGACTTTCATTTGATTTAAAGAGCTTTGTTTGGACGAGTTTGACATTCATTTGATTCAAAAATATTTGTTTGAATGTGTTTGATTTTCATTTGATTCAAAAAGCTTTGTTTGAATGTGTTTGACATTCATTTGATTCAAAAAGCTTTATTTGAATGTGTTTGACTATCATTATATTCAAAAAGGTTTGTTGGAATGTGTTTAACTTTAATTTGATTTTGAAAGATTTGTTTTAATGTGTTTGACTTTCATTTGATTCAAAAAGCTTGTTTGAATGTGTTTTTTAGTTTCTTTTGATTCAAAAAGCTTAATTTGAATTTGTTTTACTTTATTTCGATTCAAAAAGAATTGTTTGAATGTGTTTAACTTTCATTAGATTCAAAAATTTTTGTTTGAATGTATTTGACTTTCATTTGATTCAAAAAGCTTTGTTTGAACGTGTTTGACTTTCATTTGATTCAAAAAGCTTTGTTTGAACGTGTTTGACTTTCATTTGATTAAAAAAGCTCTGTTTGAATGTGTTTAACTTTCGTTTGATTCAAGAAGCTTTGTTTGTTTGTGTTTGAGTTTATTTCAATTCAAAAACCATATATTTGAATGTGTTTGACTCTCATTTGATTCAAAAAGCTTTGTTTGAATGTGTTTGACATTCATTAGATTCAAAAAGCTTTGTTTGAATGTATTTGATTTTCATTTGATTCAAAAAGCTCTGTTTGAATGTGTTTGACTTTCATTTGATTTTAAAACTTTTGTTTGAATGTGTTTGACTTTCATTTGATTTAAAGAGCTTTGTTTGGACGAGTTTGACATTCATTTGATTCAAAAATATATGTTTGAATGTGTTTGATTTTCATTTGATTCAAAAAGCTTTGTTTGAATGTGTTTGACATTCATTTGATTCAAAAAGCTTTATTTGAATGTGTTTGACTATCATTATATTCAAAAAGGTTTGTTGGAATGTGTTTAATTTTAATTTGATTTTGAAAGATTTGTTTTAATGTGTTTGACTTTCATTTGATTCAAAAAGCTTGTTTGAATGTGTTTTTTAGTTTCTTTTGATTCAAAAAGCTTAATTTGAATTTGTTTTACTTTATTTCGATTCAAAAAGAATTGTTTTGAATGTGTTCAACTTTCATTAGATTCAAAAAGCTTTGTTTGAATGTATTTGACTTTCATTTGATTCAAAAAGCTTTGTTTGAACGTGTTTTACTTTCATTTGATTCAAAAAGCTTTGTTTGAACGTGTTTGACTTTCATTTGATTAAAAAAGCTCTGTTTGAATGTGTTTAACTTTCGTTTGATTCAAGAAGCTTTGTTTGAATGTGTTTGAGTTTATTTCGATTCAAAAACATATATTTGAATGTGTTTGACTCTCATTTGATTCAAAAAGCTTTGTTTGAATGTGTTTGACATTCATTAGATTCAAAAAGCTTTGTTTGAATGTATTTGATTTTCATTTGATTCAAAAAGCTCTGTTTGAATGTGTTTGACTTTCATTTGATTTAAAAACTTTTGTTTGAATGTGTTTGACTTTCATTTGATTTAAAGATCTTTGTTTGGACGAGTTTGACATTCATTTGATTCAAAAATATTGTTTTGAATGTGTTTGATTTTCATTTGATTCAAAAAGCTATGTTTGAATGTGTTTGACATTCATTTGATTCAAAAAGCTTTGTTTTAATGTGTTTTACTTTCATTATATTCAAAAAGCTTTGTTTGAATGTGTTTAACTTTTATTTTATTTTGAAAGATTTGTTTTAATGTGTTTGACTTTCATTTGATTCAAAAAGCTTGTTTGAATGTGTTTTATAGTTTCTTTTGATTCAAAAAGCTTAATTTGAATTTGTTTTACTTTATTTCGATTTAAAAAGAATTGTTTGAATGTGTTTAACTTTCATTAGATTCAAAAAGCTTTGTTTGAATGTATTTGACTTTCATTTGATTTAAAAAGCTTTGTTTGAACGTGTTTGACTTTCATTTGATTCAAAAAGCTTTGTTTGAATGTGTTTGACTTTCATTTTATTCAAAAAGCTATGAGTGAATGTGTTTGACTTTCTTTTGATTCATAAAGCTTTGTTTAAATGTGTTTGACTGTATTTCGATTCAAAAAGAATTGTTTGAATGTGTTTAACTTTCATTAGATTCAAAAAGCTTTGTTTGCATGTATTTGACTTTCATTTGATTCAAAAAGCTTTGTTTGAACGTGTTTGACTTTCATTTGATTCAAAAAGCTTTGTTTGAATGTGTTTGACTTTCATTTTATTCAAAAAGCTATGAGTGAATGTGTTTGACTTTCTTTTGATTCATAAAGCTTTGTTTGAATGTGTTTGACTATGTTTCGATCCAAAAAGATTTATTGAACGTGTTTGACTTTCATTTGATTCAAAAAGCTTTGTTTGAAAGTATTTGACTTTATTTCGAATAAAAAAGATTTATTTGAATGTGTTTGACTTTCATTTGATTCAAAAAGCTTTGTTTGAATGTGTTTGACTTTCATTTGATTAAAAAAGCTATGTTTGAATGAGTTTGACTTTTATATGATTTAAAAAAATTTGTTTTAATGTGTTTGATTTTCATTTGTTTCAAAAAGCTTTGTTTGAATGTGTTTCACATTCTTTTGATTAAAAAAACTTTTGTTTTAATGTGTTTGACTTTCTTTTTGTATAAAAAGCTTTGTTTGAATGTGTTTGAATTTCATTTGATTTAAAAAGCTATGTTTGAATGAGTTTGACTTTTATATGATTTAAAATATTTGTTTGAATGTGTTTGATTTTCATTTGTTTCAAAAAGCTTTGTTTGAATGTGTTTGACATTCTTTTGATTAAAAAAACTTTTGTTTGAATGTGCTTGACTTTCTTTTTGTTTAAAAATCTTTGTTTGAATGTGTTTGAATTTCATTTGATTAAAAAAGCTATGTTTGAATGAGTTTGACTTTCATAAGATTTAAAATTATTTGTTTGAATGTGTTTGATTTTCATTTGATTCAAAAAGCTATGTTTGAATGTGTTTGACATTCATTTGATTCAAAAAGCTTTGTTTGAATGTGTTTGACTTTCATTATATTCAAAAAGCTTTGTTTGAATGTGTTTAACTTTCATTTGATTTTGAAAGATTTGTTTTAATGTGTTTGACTTTCATTAGACTCAAAAAGCTTGTTTGAATGTGTTTAAATTTCTTTTGATTCAAAAAGCTTAATTTGAATTTGTTTCACTTTATTTCGATTTAAAAAGAATTGTTTGAATGTGTTTAACTTTCATTAGATTCAAAAAGCTTTGTTTGATTGTATTTGACTTTCATTTGATTCAAAAAGCCTTGTTTTAATGTGTTTGACTTTCATTTGATTCAAAAACTTCTGTTTGAATGTGTTTGACTTTCTTTTGATTCAAAATGTTTTGTTTGAACGTGATTGACTGTATTTGGATCCACTAAGATTTGTTTGAATATGTTTGACTTTTATTTGATTCATAAAGCTTTGTTTGAACGTGTTTGACTTTCATTTGATTAAAAAAGCTCTGTTTGAATGTGTTTAACTTTCGTTTGATTCAAGAAGCTTTGTTTGAATGTGTTTGAGTTTATTTGGATTCAAAAACATATATTTGAATGTGTTTGACTCTCATTTGATTCAAAAAGCTTTGTTTGAATGTGTTTGACTTTCATTATATTAAAAAAGCTTTGTTTGAATGTGTTTAACTTTCATTTGATTTTGAAAGATTTGTTTAAATGTGTTTGACTTTCATTAGACTCAAAAAGCTTGTTTGAATGTGTTTAAATTTCTTTTGATTCAAAAAGCTTAATTTGAATTTGTTTCACTTTATTTCGATTCAAAAAGAATTGTTTGAATGTGTTTAACTTTCATTAGATTCAAAAAGCTTTGTTTGAATGTATTTGACTTTCATTTGATTCAAAAAGCTTTGTTTGAACGTGTTTGACTTTCATTTGATTCAAAAAGCTTTGTTTGAACGTGTTTGACTTTCATTTGATTAAAAAAGCTCTGTTTGAATGTGTTTAACTTTCGTTTGATTCAAGAAGCTTTGTTTGAATGTGTTTGAGTTTATTTCGATTCAAAAACATATATTTGAATGTGTTTGACTCTCATTTGATTCAAAAAGCTTTGTTTGAATGTGTTTGACATTCATTAGATTTAAAAAGCTTTGTTTGAATGTATTTGATTTTCATTTGATTCAAAAAGCTCTGTTTGAATGTGTTTGACTTTCATTTGATTTAAAAACTTTTGTTTGAATGTGTTTGACTTTCATTTGATTTAAAGAGCTTTGTTTGGACGAGTTTGACATTCATTTGATTCAAAAATATATGTTTGAATGTGTTTGATTTTCATTTGATTCAAAAAGCTTTGTTTGAATGTGTTTGACATTCATTTGATTCAAAAAGCTTTATTTGAATGCGTTTGACTATCATTATATTCAAAAAGGTTTGTTGGAATGTGTTTAACTTTAATATGATTTTGAAAGATTTGTTTTAATGTGTTTGACTTTCATTTGATTCAAAAAGCTTGTTTGAATGTGTTTTTTAGTTTCTTTTGATTCAAAAAGCTTAATTTGAATTTGTTTTACTTTATTTCGATTCAAAAAGAATTGTTTGAATGTGTTTAACTTTCATTAGATTCAAAAATTTTTGTTTGCATGTATTTGACTTTCATTTGATTCAAAAAGCTTTGTTTGAACGTGTTTGACTTTCATTTGATTCAAAAAGCTTTGTTTGAATGTGTTTGACTTTCATTTTATTCAAAAAGCTATGAGTGAATGTGTTTGACTTTCTTTTGATTCATAAAGCTTTGTTTGAATGTGTTTGACTATGTTTCGATCCAAAAAGATTTATTGATCGTGTTTGACTTTCATTTGATTCAAAAAGCTTTGTTTGAACGTATTTGACTTTATTTCGAATAAAAAAGATTTATTTGAATGTGTTTGACTTTCATTTGATTCAAAAAGCTTTGTTTGAATGTGTTTGACTTTCATTTGATTCAAAAAGCTTTGTTTGAATGTGTTTGACTTTCATTATATTCAAAAAGCTTTGTTTGAATGTGTTTAACTTTCATTTGATTTTGAAAGATTTGTTTTAATGTGTTTGACTTTCATTAGACTCAAAAAGCTTGTTTGAATGTGTTTAAATTTCTTTTGATTCAAAAAGCTTAATTTGAATTTGTTTCACTTTATTTCGATTTAAAAAGAATTGTTTGAATGTGTTTAACTTTCATTAGATTCAAAAAGCTTTGTTTGATTTTATTTGACTTTCATTTGATTCAAAAAGCCTTGTTTTAATGTGTTTGACTTTCATTTGATTCAAAAACTTTTGTTTGAATGTGTTTGACTTTCTTTTGATTCAAAATGTTTTGTTTGAACGTGATTGACTGTATTTGGATCCACTAAGATTTGTTTGAATATGTTTGACTTTTATTTGATTCATAAAGCTTTGTTTGAACGTGTTTGACTTTCATTTGATTAAAAAAGCTCTGTTTGAATGTGTTTAACTTTCGTTTGATTCAAGAAGCTTTGTTTGAATGTGTTTGAGTTTATTTGGATTCAAAAACATATATTTGAATGTGTTTGACTCTCATTTGATTCAAAAAGCTTTGTTTGAATGTGTTTGACTTTCATTATATTAAAAAAGCTTTGTTTGAATGTGTTTAACTTTCATTTGATTTTGAAAGATTTGTTTTAATGTGTTTGACTTTCATTAGACTCAAAAAGCTTGTTTGAATGTGTTTAAATTTCTTTTGATTCAAAAAGCTTAATTTGAATTTGTTTCACTTTATTTCGATTCAAAAAGAATTGTTTGAATGTGTTTAACTTTCATTAGATTCAAAAAGCTTTGTTTGAATGTATTTGACTTTCATTTGATTCAAAAAGCTTTGTTTGAACGTGTTTGACTTTCATTTGATTCAAAAAGCTTTGTTTGAACGTGTTTGACTTTCATTTGATTAAAAAAGCTCTGTTTGAATGTGTTTAACTTTCGTTTGATTCAAGAAGCTTTGTTTGAATGTGTTTGAGTTTATTTCGATTCAAAAACATATATTTGAATGTGTTTGACTCTCATTTGATTCAAAAAGCTTTGTTTGAATGTGTTTGACATTCATTAGATTCAAAAAGCTTTGTTTGAATGTATTTGATTTTCATTTGATTCAAAAAGCTCTGTTTGAATGTGTTTGACTTTCATTTGATTAAAAAACTTTTGTTTGAATGTGTTTGACTTTCATTTGATTTAAAGAGCTTTGTTTGGACGAGTTTGACATTCATTTGATTCAAAAATATATGTTTGAATGTGTTTGATTTTCATTTGATTCAAAAAGCTTTGTTTGAATGTGTTTGACATTCATTTGATTCAAAAAGCTTTATTTGAATGTGTTTGACTATCATTATATTCAAAAAGGTTTGTTGGAATGTGTTTAACTTTAATTTGATTTTGAAAGATTTGTTTTAATGTGTTTGACTTTCATTTGATTCAAAAAGCTTGTTTGAATGTGTTTTTTAGTTTCTTTTGATTCAAAAAGCTTAATTTGAATTTGTTTTACTTTATTTCGATTCAAAAAGAATTGTTTGAATGTGTTTAACTTTCATTAGATTCAAAAAGCTTTGTTTGCATGTATTTGACTTTCATTTGATTCAAAAAGCTTTGTTTGAACGTGTTTGACTTTCATTTGATTCAAAAAGCTTTGTTTGAATGTGTTTGACTTTCATTTTATTCAAAAAGCTATGAGTGAATGTGTTTGACTTTCTTTTGATTCATAAAGCTTTGTTTGAATGTGTTTGACTATGTTTCGATCCAAAAAGATTTATTGAACGTGTTTGACTTTCATTTGATTCAAAAAGCTTTGTTTGAACGTATTTGACTTTATTTCGAATAAAAAAGATTTATTTGAATGTGTTTGACTTTCATTTGATTCAAAAAGCTTTGTTTGAATGTGTTTGACTTTCATTTGATTAAAAAAGCTATGTTTGAATGAGTTTGACTTTTATATGATTTAAAAATATTTGTTTTAATGTCTTTGATTTTCATTTGTTTCAAAAAGCTTTGTTTGAATGTGTTTCACATTCTTTTGATTAAAAAAACTTTTGTTTTAATGTGTTTGACTTTCTTTTTGTTTAAAAAGCTTTGTTTGAATGTGTTTGAATTTCATTTGATTTAAAAAGCTATGTTTGAATGAGTTTGACTTTTATATGATTTAAAATATTTGTTTGAATGTGTTTGATTTTCATTTGTTTCAAAAAGCTTTGTTTGAATGTGTTTGACATTCTTTTGATTAAAAAACTTTTGTTTGAATGTGCTTGACTTTCTTTTTGGTTAAAAATCTTTGTTTGAATGTGTTTGAATTTCATTTGATTAAAAAAGCTATGTTTGAATGAGTTTGACTTTCATATGATTTAAAATTATTTGTTTGAATGTGTTTGATTTTCATTTGATTCAAAAAGCTATGTTTGAATGTGTTTGACATTCATTTGATTCAAAAAGCTTTGTTTGAATGTGTTTGACTTTCATTATATTCAAAAAGCTTTGTTTGAATGTGTTTAACTTTCATTTGATTTTGAAAGATTTGTTTTAATGTGTTTGACTTTCATTAGACTCAAAAAGCTTGTTTGAATGTGTTTAAATTTCTTTTGATTCAAAAAGCTTAATTTGAATTTGTTTCACTTTATTTCGATTCAAAAAGAATTGTTTGAATGTGTTTAACTTTCATTAGATTCAAAAAGCTTTGTTTGATTGTATTTGACTTTCATTTGATTCAAAAAGCCTTGTTTTAATGTGTTTGACTTTCATTTGATTCAAAAACTTTTGTTTGAATGTGTTTGACTTTCTTTTGATTCAAAAAGTTTTGTTTGAACGTGATTGACTGTATTTGGATCCACTAAGATTTGTTTGAATATGTTTGACTTTTATTTGATTCATAAAGCTTTGTTTGAACGTGTTTGACTTTCATTTGATTAAAAAAGCTCTGTTTGAATGTGTTTAACTTTCGTTTGATTCAAGAAGCTTTGTTTGAATGTGTTTGAGTTTATTTGGATTCAAAAACATATATTTGAATGTGTTTGACTCTCATTTGATTCAAAAAGCTTTGTTTGAATGTGTTTGACTTTCATTATATTCAAAAAGCTTTGTTTGAATGTGTTTAACTTTCATTTGATTTTGAAAGATTTGTTTTAATGTGTTTGACTTTCATTAGACTCAAAAAGCTTGTTTGAATGTGTTTAAATTTCTTTTGATTCAAAAAGCTTAATTTGAATTTGTTTCACTTTATTTCGATTCAAAAAGAATTGTTTGAATGTGTTTAACTTTCATTAGATTCGAAAAGCTTTGTTTGAATGTATTTGACTTTCATTTGATTCAAAAAGCTTTGTTTGAACGTGTTTGACTTTCATTTGATTCAAAAAGCTTTGTTTGAACGTGTTTGACTTTCATTTGATTAAAAAAGCTCTGTTTGAATGTGTTTAACTTTCGTTTGATTCAAGAAGCTTTGTTTGAATGTGTTTGAGTTTATTTCGATTCAAAAACATATATTTGAATGTGTTTGACTCTCATTTGATTCAAAAAGCTTTGTTTGAATGTGTTTGACATTCATTAGATTCAAAAAGCTTTGTTTGAATGTATTTGATTTTCATTTGATTCAAAAAGCTCTGTTTGAATGTGTTTGACTTTCATTTGATTTAAAAACTTTTGTTTGAATGTGTTTGACTTTCATTTGATTTAAAGAGCTTTGTTTGGACGAGTTTGACATTCATTTGATTCAAAAATATATGTTTGAATGTGTTTGATTTTCATTTGATTCAAAAAGCTTTGTTTGAATGTGTTTGACATTCATTTGATTCAAAAAGCTTTATTTGAATATGTTTGACTATCATTATATTCAAAAAGGTTTGTTGGAATGTGTTTAACTTTAATATGATTTTGAAAGATTTGTTTTAATGTGTTTGACTTTCATTTGATTCAAAAAGCTTGTTTGAATGTGTTTTTTAGTTTCTTTTGATTCAAAAAGCTTAATTTGAATTTGTTTTACTTTATTTCGATTCAAAAAGAATTGTTTGAATGTGTTTAACTTTCGTTAGATTCAAAAAGCTTTGTTTGATTGTATTTGACTTTCATTTGATTCAAAAAGCCTTGTTTTAATGTGTTTGACTTTCATTTGATTCAAAAACTTTTGTTTGAATGTGTTTGACTCTCATTTGATTCAAAAAGCTTTGTTTGAATGTGTTTGTCATTCATTAGATTCAAAAAGCTTTGTTTGAATGTATTTGATTTTCATTTGATTCAAAAAGCTCTGTTTGAATGTGTTTGACTTTCATTTGATTTAAAAACTTTTGTTTGAATGTGTTTGACTTTCATTTGATTTAAAAAGTTTTGTTTGGACGAGTTTGACATTCATTTGATTCAAAAATATATGTTTGAATGTGTTTGATTTTCATTTGATTCAAAAAGCTTTGTTTGAATGTGTTTGACATTCATTTGATTCAAAAAGCTTTATTTGAATGTGTTTGACTATCATTATATTCAAAAAGGTTTGTTGGAATGTGTTTAACTTTAATATGATTTTGAAAGATTTGTTTTAATGTGTTTGACTTTCATTTGATTCAAAAAGCTTGTTTGAATGTGTTTTTTAGTTTCTTTTGATTCAAAAAGCTTAATTTGAATTTGTTTTACTTTATTTCGATTCAAAAAGAATTGTTTGAATGTGTTTAACTTTCGTTAGATTCAAAAAGCTTTGTTTGATTGTATTTGACTTTCATTTGATTCAAAAAGCCTTGTTTTAATGTGTTTGACTTTCATTTGATTCAAAAACTTTTGTTTGAATGTGTTTGACTTTCTTTTGATTCAAAAAGTTTTGTTTGAACGTGATTGACTGTATTTGGATCCACTAAGATTTGTTTGAATATGTTTGACTTTTATTTGATTCATAAAGCTTTGTTTGAACGTGTTTGACTTTCATTTGATTAAAAAAGCTCTGTTTGAATGTGTTTAACTTTCGTTTGATTCAAGAAGCTTTGTTTGAATGTGTTTGAGTTTATTTGGATTCAAAAACATATATTTGAATGTGTTTGACTCTCATTTGATTTAAAAAGCTTTGTTTGAATGTGTTTGACTTTCATTATATTCAAAAAGCTTTGTTTGAATGTGTTTAACTTTCATTTGATTTTGAAAGATTTGTTTTAATGTGTTTGACTTTCATTAGACTCAAAAAGCTTGTTTGAATGTGTTTAAATTTCTTTTGATTCAAAAAGCTTAATTTGAATTTGTTTCACTTTATTTCGATTCAAAAAGAATTGTTTGAATGTGTTTAACTTTCATTAGATTCAAAAAGCTTTGTTTGATTGTATTTGACTTTCATTTGATTCAAAAAGCCTTGTTTTAATGTGTTTGACTTTCATTTGATTCAAAAACTTTGTTTGAATGTGTTTGACTTTCTTTTGGTTCAAAAAGTTTTGTTTGAACGTGATTGACTGTATTTGGATCCACTAAGATTTGTTTGAATATGTTTGACTTTTATTTGATTCATAAAGCTTTGTTTGAACGTGTTTGACTTTCATTTGATTAAAAAAGCTCTGTTTGAATGTGTTTAACTTTCGTTTGATTCAAGAAGCTTTGTTTGAATGTGTTTGAGTTTATTTGGATTCAAAAACATATATTTGAATGTGTTTGACTCTCATTTGATTCAAAAAGCTTTGTTTGAATGTGTTTGACTTTCATTATATTCAAAAAGCTTTGTTTGAATGTGTTTAACTTTCATTTGATTTTGAAAGATTTGTTTTAATGTGTTTGACTTTCATTAGACTCAAAAAGCTTGTTTGAATGTGTTTAAATTTCTTTTGATTCAAAAAGCTTAATTTGAATTTGTTTCACTTTATTTCGATTCAAAAAGAATTGTTTGAATGTGTTTAACTTTCATTAGATTCGAAAAGCTTTGTTTGAATGTATTTGACTTTCATTTGATTCAAAAAGCTTTGTTTGAACGTGTTTGACTTTCATTTGATTCAAAAAGCTTTGTTTGAACGTGTTTGACTTTCATTTGATTAAAAAAGCTCTGTTTGAATGTGTTTAACTTTCGTTTGATTCAAGAAGCTTTGTTTGAATGTGTTTGAGTTTATTTCGATTCAAAAACATATATTTGAATGTGTTTGACTCTCATTTGATTCAAAAAGCTTTGTTTGAATGTGTTTGACATTCATTAGATTCAAAAAGCTTTGTTTGAATGTATTTGATTTTCATTTGATTCAAAAAGCTCTGTTTGAATGTGTTTGACTTTCATTTGATTTAAAAACTTTTGTTTGAATGTGTTTGACTTTCATTTGATTTAAAGAGCTTTGTTTGGACGAGTTTGACATTCATTTGATTCAAAAATATATGTTTGAATGTGTTTGATTTTCATTTGATTCAAAAAGCTTTGTTTGAATGTGTTTGACATTCATTTGATTCAAAAAGCTTTATTTGAATGTGTTTGACTATCATTATATTCAAAAAGGTTTGTTGGAATGTGTTTAACTTTAATATGATTTTGAAAGATTTTTTTTAATGTGTTTGACTTTCATTTGATTCAAAAAGCTTGTTTGAATGTGTTTTTTAGTTTCTTTTGATTCAAAAAGCTTAATTTGAATTTGTTTTACTTTATTTCGATTCAAAAAGAATTGTTTGAATGTGTTTAACTTTCATTAGATTCAAAAAGCTTTGTTTGCATGTATTTGACTTTCATTTGATTCAAAAAGCTTTGTTTGAACGTGTTTGACTTTCATTTGATTCAAAAAGCTTTGTTTGAATGTGTTTGACTTTCATTTTATTCAAAAAGCTATGAGTGACTTTCTTTTGATTCATAAAGCTTTGTTTGAATGTGTTTGACTATGTTTCGATCCAAAAAGATTTATTGAACGTGTTTGACTTTCATTTGATTCAAAAAGCTTTGTTTGAACGTATTTGACTTTATTTCGAATTAAAAAGATTTATTTGAATGTGTTTGACTTTCATTTGATTCAAAAAGCTTTGTTTGAATGTGTTTGACTTTCATTTGATTAAAAAAGCTATGTTTGAATGAGTTTGACTTTTATATGATTTAAAAAAATTTGTTTTAATGTGTTTGATTTTCATTTGTTTCAAAAAGCTTTGTTTGAATGTGTTTCACATTCTTTTGATTAAAAAAACTTTTGTTTTAATGTGTTTGACTTTCTTTTTGTTTAAAAAGCTTTGTTTGAATGTGTTTGAATTTCATTTGATTTAAAAAGCTATGTTTGAATGAGTTTGACTTTTATATGATTTAAAATATTTGTTTGAATGTGTTTGATTTTCATTTGTTTCAAAAAGCTTTGTTTGAATGTGTTTGACATTCTTTTGATTAAAAAACTTTTGTTTGAATGTGCTTGACTTTCTTTTTGTTTAAAAATCTTTGTTTGAATGTGTTTGAATTTCATTTGATTAAAAAAGCTATGTTTGAATGAGTTTGACTTTCATATGATTTAAAATTATTTGTTTGAATGTGTTTGATTTTCATTTGATTCAAAAAGCTATGTTTGAATGTGTTTGACATTCATTTTATTCAAAAAGCTTTGTTTGAATGTGTTTGACTTTCATTATATTCAAAAAGCTTTGTTTGAATGTGTTTAACTTTCATTTGATTTTGAAAGATTTGTTTTAATGTGTTTGACTTTCATTAGACTCAAAAAGCTTGTTTGAACGTGTTTAAATTTCTTTTGATTCAAAAATCTTAATTTGAATTTGTTTCACTTTATTTCGATTTAAAAAGAATTGTTTGAATGTGTTTAACTTTCATTAGATTCAAAAAGCTTTGTTTGATTGTATTTGACTTTCATTTGATTCAAAAAGCCTTGTTTTAATGTGTTTGACTTTCATTTGATTCAAAAACTTTTGTTTGAATGTGTTTGACTTTCTTTTGATTCAAAAAGTTTTGTTTGAACGTGATTGACTGTATTTGGATCCACTAAGATTTGTTTGAATATGTTTGACTTTTATTTGATTCATAAAGCTTTGTTTGAACGTGTTTGACTTTCATTTGATTAAAAAAGCTCTGTTTGAATGTGTTTAACTTTCGTTTGTTTCAAGAAGCTTTGTTTGAATGTGTTTGAGTTTATTTGGATTCAAAAACATATATTTGAATGTGTTTGACTCTCATTTGATTCAAAAAGCTTTGTTTGAATGTGTTTGACTTTCATTATATTCAAAAAGCTTTGTTTGAATGTGTTTAACTTTAATTTGATTTTGAAAGATTTGTTTTAATGTGTTTGACTTTCATTAGACTCAAAAAGCTTGTTTGAATGTGTTTAAATTTCTTTTGATTCAAAAAGCTTAATTTGAATTTGTTTCACTTTATTTCGATTCAAAAAGAATTGTTTGAATGTGTTTAACTTTCATTAGATTCAAAAAGCTTTGTTTGAATGTATTTGACTTTCATTTGATTCAAAAAGCTTTGTTTGAACGTGTTTGACTTTCATTTGATTCAAAAAGCTTTGTTTGAACGTGTTTGACTTTCATTTGATTAAAAAAGCTCTGTTTGAATGTGTTTAACTTTCGTTTGATTCAAGAAGCTTTGTTTGAATGTGTTTGAGTTTATTTCGATTCAAAAACATATATTTGAATGTGTTTGACTCTCATTTGATTCAAAAAGCTTTGTTTGAATGTGTTTGACATTCATTAGATTCAAAAAGCTTTGTTTGAATGTATTTGATTTTCATTTGATTCAAAAAGCTCTGTTTGAATGTGTTTGACTTTCATTTGATTTAAAAACTTTTGTTTGAATGTGTTTGACTTTCATTTGATTTAAAGAGCTTTGTTTGGACGAGTTTGACATTCATTTGATTAAAAATATATGTTTGAATGTGTTTGATTTTCATTTGATTCAAAAAGCTTTGTTTGAATGTGTTTGACATTCATTTGATTCAAAAAGCTTTATTTGAATGTGTTTGACTATCATTATATTCAAAAAGGTTTGTTGGAATGTGTTTAACTTTAATTTGATTTTGAAAGATTTGTTTTAATGTGTTTGACTTTCATTTGATTCAAAAAGCCTTGTTTTAATGTGTTTGACTTTCATTTGATTCAAAAACTTTTGTTTGAATGTGTTTCACTTTCTTTTGATTCAAAAAGTTTTGTTTGAACGTGATTGACTGTATTTGGATCCACTAAGATTTGTTTGAATATGTTTGACTTTTATTTGATTCATAAAGCTTTGTTTGAACG
Source organism: Chenopodium quinoa (assembly GCF_001683475.1). Taxonomy (NCBI): domain Eukaryota; kingdom Viridiplantae; phylum Streptophyta; class Magnoliopsida; order Caryophyllales; family Amaranthaceae; genus Chenopodium; species Chenopodium quinoa. The sequence continues at coordinate 17,225 of NW_018745500.1, forward strand.
TGTTTGACTTTCATTTGATTAAAAAAGCTCTGTTTGAATGTGTTTAACTTTCGTTTGATTCAAGAAGCTTTGTTTGAATGTGTTTGAGTTTATTTGGATTCAAAAACATATATTTGAATGTGTTTGACTCTCATTTGATTTAAAAAGCTTTGTTTGAATGTGTTTGACTTTCATTATATTCAAAAAGCTTTGTTTGAATGTGTTTAACTTTCATTTGATTTTGAAAGATTTGTTTTAATGTGTTTGACTTTCATTAGACTCAAAAAGCTTGTTTGAATGTGTTTAAATTTCTTTTGATTCAAAAAGCTTAATTTGAATTTGTTTCACTTTATTTCGATTCAAAAAGAATTGTTTGAATGTGTTTAACTTTCATTAGATTCAAAAAGCTTTGTTTGAATGTATTTCACTTTCATTTGATTCAAAAAGATTTGTTTGAACGTGTTTGACTTTCATTTGATTCAAAAAGCTTTGTTTGAACGTGTTTGACTTTCATTTGATTAAAAAAGCTCTGTTTGAATGTGTTTAACTTTCGTTTGATTCAAGAAGCTTTGTTTGAATGTGTTTGAGTTTATTTCGATTCAAAAACATATATTTGAATGTGTTTGACTTTCATTTGATTCAAAAAGCTTTATTTGAATGTGTTTGACTTTCATTTGATTAAAAAAGCTATGTTTGAATGAGTTTGACTTTTATATGATTTAAATAAATTTGTTTTAATGTGTTTGATTTTCATTTATTTCAAAAAGTTTTTTTTGAATGTGTTTCACATTCTTTTGATTAAAAAAACTTTTGTTTTAATGTGTTTGACTTTCTTTTTGTTTAAAAAGCTTTGTTTGAATGTGTTTGAATTTCATTTGATTTAAAAAGCTATGTTTGAATGAGTTTGACTTTTATATGATTTAAAAATATTTGTTTGAATGTGTTTGATTTTCATTTGTTTCAAAAAGCTTTGTTTGAATGTGTTTGACATTCTTTTGATTAAAAAACTTTTGTTTGAATGTGCTTGACTTTCTTTTTGTTTAAAAATCTTTGTTTGAATGTGTTTGAATTTCATTTGATTAAAAAAGCTATGTTTGAATGAGTTTGACTTTCGTATGATTTAAAATTATTTGTTTGAATGTGTTTGATTTTCATTTGATTCAAAAAGCTATGTTTGAATGTGTTTGACATTCATTTGATTCAAAAAGCTTTGTTTGAATGTGTTTGACTTTCATTATATTCAAAAAGCTTTGTTTGAATGTGTTTAACTTTCATTTGATTTTGAAAGATTTGTTTTAATGTGTTTGACTTTCATTAGACTCAAAAAGCTTGTTTGAATGTGTTTAAATTTCTTTTGATTTAAAAAGCTTAATTTGAATTTGTTTCACTTTATTTCGATTCAAAAAGAATTGTTTGAATGTGTTTAACTTTCATTAGATTCAAAAAGCTTTATTTGATTGTATTTGACTTTCATTTGATTCAAAAAGCCTTGTTTTAATGTGTTTGACTTTCATTTGATTCAAAAACTTTTGTTTGAATGTGTTTCACTTTCTTTTGATTCAAAAAGTTTTGTTTGAACGTGATTGACTGTATTTGGATCCACTAAGATTTGTTTGAATATGTTTGACTTTTATTTGATTCATAAAGCTTTGTTTGAACGTGTTTGACTTTCATTTGATTAAAAAAGCTCTGTTTGAATGTGTTTAACTTTCGTTTGATTCAAGAAGCTTTGTTTGAATGTGTTTGAGTTTATTTGGATTCAAAAACATATATTTGAATGTGTTTGACTCTCATTTGATTTAAAAAGCTTTGTTTGAATGTGTTTGACTTTCATTATATTCAAAAAGCTTTGTTTGAATGTGTTTAACTTTAATTTGATTTTGAAAGATTTGTTTTAATGTGTTTGACTTTCATTAGACTCAAAAAGCTTGTTTGAATGTGTTTAAATTTCTTTTGATTCAAAAAGCTTAATTTGAATTTGTTTCACTTTATTTCGATTCAAAAAGAATTGTTTGAATGTGTTTAACTTTCATTAGATTCAAAAAGCTTTGTTTGAATGTATTTGACTTTCATTTGATTCAAAAAGCTTTGTTTGAACGTGTTTGACTTTCATTTGATTCAAAAAGCTTTGTTTGAACGTGTTTGACTTTCATTTGATTAAAAAAGCTCTGTTTGAATGTGTTTAACTTTCGTTTGATTCAAGAAGCTTTGTTTGAATGTGTTTGAGTTTATTTCGATTCAAAAACATATATTTGAATGTGTTTGACTCTCATTTGATTCAAAAAGCTTTGTTTGAATGTGTTTGACATTCATTAGATTCAAAAAGCTTTGTTTGAAGGTATTTGATTTTCATTTGATTCAAAAAGCTCTGTTTGAATGTGTTTGACTTTCATTTGATTTAAAAACTTTTGTTTGAATGTGTTTGACTTTCATTTGATTTAAAGAGCTTTGTTTGGACGAGTTTGACATTCATTTGATTAAAAATATATGTTTGAATGTGTTTGATTTTCATTTGATTCAAAAAGCTTTGTTTGAATGTGTTTGACATTCATTTGATTCAAAAAGCTTTATTTGAATGTGTTTGACTATCATTATATTCAAAAAGGTTTGTTGGAATGTGTTTAACTTTAATTTGATTTTGAAAGATTTGTTTTAATGTGTTTGACTTTCATTTTATTCAAAAAGCCTTGTTTTAATGTGTTTGACTTTCATTTGATTCAAAAACTTTTGTTTGAATGTGTTTCACTTTCTTTTGATTCAAAAAGTTTTGTTTGAACGTGATTGACTGTATTTGGATCCACTAAGATTTGTTTGAATATGTTTGACTTTTATTTGATTCATAAAGCTTTGTTTGAACGTGTTTGACTTTCATTTGATTAAAAAAGCTCTGTTTGAATGTGTTTAACTTTCGTTTGATTCAAGAAGCTTTGTTTGAATGTGTTTGAGTTTATTTGGATTCAAAAACATATATTTGAATGTGTTTGACTCTCATTTGATTTAAAAAGCTTTGTTTGAATGTGTTTGACTTTCATTATATTTAAAAAGCTTTGTTTGAATGTGTTTAACTTTCATTTGATTTTGAAAGATTTGTTTTAATGTGTTTGACTTTCATTAGACTCAAAAAGCTTGTTTGAATGTGTTTAAATTTCTTTTGATTCAAAAAGCTTAATTTGAATTTGTTTCACTTTATTTCGATTCAAAAAGAATTGTTTGAATGTGTTTAACTTTCATTAGATTCAAAAAGCTTTGTTTGAATGTATTTCACTTTCATTTGATTCAAAAAGATTTGTTTGAACGTGTTTGACTTTCATTTGATTCAAAAAGCTTTGTTTGAACGTGTTTGACTTTCATTTGATTAAAAAAGCTCTGTTTGAATGTGTTTAACTTTCGTTTGATTCAAGAAGCTTTGTTTGAATGTGTTTGAGTTTATTTCGATTCAAAAACATATATTTGAATGTGTTTGACTTTCATTTGATTCAAAAAGCTTTATTTGAATGTGTTTGACTTTCATTTGATTAAAAAAGCTATGTTTGAATGAGTTTGACTTTTATATGATTTAAATAAATTTGTTTTAATGTGTTTGATTTTCATTTATTTCAAAAAGCTTTGTTTGAATGTGTTTCACATTCTTTTGATTAAAAAAACTTTTGTTTTAATGTGTTTGACTTTCTTTTTGTTTAAAAAGCTTTGTTTGAATGTGTTTGAATTTCATTTGATTTAAAAAGCTATGTTTGAATGAGTTTGACTTTTATATGATTTAAAAATATTTGTTTGAATGTGTTTGATTTTCATTTGTTTCAAAAAGCTTTGTTTGAATGTGTTTGACATTCTTTTGATTAAAAAACTTTTGTTTGAATGTGCTTGACTTTCTTTTTGTTTAAAAATCTTTGTTTGAATGTGTTTGAATTTCATTTGATTAAAAAAGCTATGTTTGAATGAGTTTGACTTTCGTATGATTTAAAATTATTTGTTTGAATGTGTTTGATTTTCATTTGATTCAAAAAGCTATGTTTGAATGTGTTTGACATTCATTTGATTCAAAAAGCTTTGTTTGAATGTGTTTGACTTTCATTATATTCAAAAAGCTTTGTTTGAATGTGTTTAACTTTCATTTGATTTTGAAAGATTTGTTTTAATGTGTTTGACTTTCATTAGACTCAAAAAGCTTGTTTGAATGTGTTTAAATTTCTTTTGATTTAAAAAGCTTAATTTGAATTTGTTTCACTTTATTTCGATTCAAAAAGAATTGTTTGAATGTGTTTAACTTTCATTAGATTCAAAAAGCTTTATTTGATTGTATTTGACTTTCATTTGATTCAAAAAGCCTTGTTTTAATGTGTTTGACTTTCATTTGATTCAAAAACTTTTGTTTGAATGTGTTTGACTTTCTTTTGATTCAAAAAGTTTTGTTTGAACGTGATTGACTGTATTTGGATCCACTAAGATTTGTTTGAATATGTTTTACTTTTTTTTGATTCATAAAGCTTAGTTTGAACGTGTTTGACTTTCATTTGATTAAAAAAGCTCTGTTTGAATGTGTTTAACTTTCGTTTGATTCAAGAAGCTTTGTTTGAATGTGTTTGAGTTTATTTGGATTTAAAAACATATATTTGAATGTGTTTGACTCTCATTTGATTCAAAAAGCTTTGTTTGAATGTGTTTGACTTTCATTATATTTAAAAAGCTTTGTTTGAATGTGTTTAACTTTCATTTGATTTTGAAAGATTTATTTTAATGTGTTTGACTTTCATTAGACTCAAAAAGCTTGTTTGAATGTGTTTTTTAGTTTCTTTTGATTCAAAAAGCTTAATTTGAATTTGTTTCACTTTATTTCGATTCAAAAAGAATTGTTTGAATGTGTTTAACTTTCATTAGATTCAAAAAGCTTTGTTTGAATGTATTTGACTTTCATTTGATTCAAAAAGCTTTGTTTGAACGTGTTTGACTTTCATTTGATTCAAAAAGCTTTGTTTGAACGTGTTTGACTTTCATTTGATTAAAAAAGCTCTGTTTGAATGTGTTTAACTTTCGTTTGATTCAAGAAGCTTTGTTTGAATGTGTTTGAGTTTATTTCGATTCAAAAACATATATTTGAATGTGTTTGACTCTCATTTGATTCAAAAAGCTTTGTTTGAATGTGTTTGACATTCATTAGATTCAAAAAGCTTTGTTTGAATGTATTTGATTTTCATTTGATTCAAAAAGCTCTGTTTGAATGTGTTTGACTTTCATTTGATTTAAAAACTTTTGTTTGAATGTGTTTGACTTTCATTTGATTTAAAGAGCTTTGTTTGGACGAGTTTGACATTCATTTGATTAAAAATATATGTTTGAATGTGTTTGATTTTCATTTGATTCAAAAAGCTTTGTTTGAATGTGTTTGACATTCATTTGATTCAAAAAGCTTTATTTGAATGTGTTTGACTATCATTATATTCAAAAAGGTTTGTTGGAATGTGTTTAACTTTAATTTGATTTTGAAAGATTTGTTTTAATGTGTTTGACTTTCATTTGATTCAAAAAGCCTTGTTTTAATGTGTTTGACTTTCATTTGATTCAAAAACTTTTGTTTGAATGTGTTTGACTTTCTTTTGATTCAAAAAGTTTTGTTTGAACGTGATTGACTGTATTTGGATCCACTAAGATTTGTTTGAATATGTTTGACTTTTATTTGATTCATAAAGCTTTGTTTGAACGTGTTTGACTTTCATTTGATTAAAAAAGCTCTGTTTGAATGTGTTTAACTTTCGTTTGATTCAAGAAGCTTTGTTTGAATGTGTTTGAGTTTATTTGGATTCAAAAACATTTATTTGAATGTGTTTGACTCTCATTTGATTTAAAAAGCTTTGTTTGAATGTGTTTGACTTTCATTATATTGAAAAAGCTTTGTTTGAATGTGTTTAACTTTCATTTGATTTTGAAAGATTTATTTTAATGTGTTTGACTTTCATTAGACTCAAAAAGCTTGTTTGAATGTGTTTTTTAGTTTCTTTTGATTCAAAAAGCTTAATTTGAATTTGTTTCACTTTATTTCGATTCAAAAAGAATTGTTTGAATGTGTTTAACTTTCATTAGATTCAAAAAGCTTTGTTTGAATGTATTTGACTTTCATTTGATTCAAAAAGCTTTGTTTGAACGTGTTTGACTTTCATTTGATTCAAAAAGCTTTGTTTGAACGTGTTTGACTTTCATTTGATTAAAAAAGCTCTGTTTGAATGTGTTTAACTTTCGTTTGATTCAAGAAGCTTTGTTTGAATGTGTTTGAGTTTATTTCGATTCAAAAACATATATTTGAATGTGTTTGACTCTCATTTGATTCAAAAAGCTTTGTTTGAATGTATTTGACATTCATTAGATTCAAAAAGCTTTGTTTGAATGTATTTGATTTTCATTTGATTCAAAAAGCTCTGTTTGAATGTGTTTGACTTTCATTTGATTTAAAAACTTTTGTTTGAATGTGTTTGACTTTCATTTGATTTAAAGAGCTTTGTTTGGACGAGTTTGACATTCATTTGATTAAAAATATATGTTTGAATGTGTTTGATTTTCATTTGATTCAAAAAGCTTTGTTTGAATGTGTTTGACATTCATTTGATTCAAAAAGCTTTATTTGAATGTGTTTGACTATCATTATATTCAAAAAGGTTTGTTGGAATGTGTTTAACTTTAATTTGATTTTGAAAGATTTGTTTTAATGTGTTTGACTTTCATTTGATTCAAAAAGCCTTGTTTTAATGTGTTTGACTTTCATTTGATTCAAAAACTTTTGTTTGAATGTGTTTGACTTTCTTTTGATTCAAAAAGTTTTGTTTGAACGTGATTGACTGTATTTGGATCCACTAAGATTTGTTTGAATATGTTTGACTTTTATTTGATTCATAAAGCTTTGTTTGAACGTGTTTGACTTTCATTTGATTAAAAAAGCTCTGTTTGAATGTGTTTAACTTTCGTTTGATTCAAGAAGCTTTGTTTGAATGTGTTTGAGTTTATTTGGATTCAAAAACATTTATTTGAATGTGTTTGACTCTCATTTGATTTAAAAAGCTTTGTTTGAATGTGTTTGACTTTCATTATATTGAAAAAGCTTTGTTTGAATGTGTTTAACTTTCATTTGATTTTGAAAGATTTGTTTTAATGTGTTTGACTTTCATTAGACTCAAAAAGCTTGTTTGAATGTGTTTAAATTTCTTTTGATTCAAAAAGCTTAATTTGAATTTGTTTCACTTTATTTCGATTCAAAAAGAATTGTTTGAATGTGTTTAACTTTCATTAGATTCAAAAAGCTTTGTTTAAATGTATTTGACTTTCATTTGATTCAAAAAGATTTGTTTGAACGTGTTTGACTTTCATTTGATTCAAAAAGCTTTGTTTGAACGTGTTTGACTTTCATTTGATTAAAAAAGCTCTGTTTGAATGTGTTTAACTTTCGTTTGATTCAAGAAGCTTTGTTTGAATGTGTTTGAGTTTATTTCGATTCAAAAACATATATTTGAATGTGTTTGACTTTCATTTGATTCAAAAAGCTTTATTTGAATGTGTTTGACTTTCATTTGATTAAAAAAGCTATGTTTGAATGAGTTTGACTTTTATATGATTTAAATAAATTTGTTTTAATGTGTTTGATTTTCATTTATTTCAAAAAGCTTTGTTTGAATGTGTTTCACATTCTTTTGATTAAAAAAACTTTTGTTTTAATGTGTTTGACTTTCTTTTTGTTTAAAAAGCTTTGTTTGAATGTGTTTGAATTTCATTTGATTTAAAAAGCTATGTTTGAATGAGTTTGACTTTTATATGATTTAAAAATATTTGTTTGAATGTGTTTGATTTTCATTTGTTTCAAAAAGCTTTGTTTGAATGTGTTTGACATTCTTTTGATTAAAAAAAGTTTTGTTTGAATGTGCTTGACTTTCTTTTTGTTTAAAAATCTTTGTTTGAATGTGTTTGAATTTCATTTGATTAAAAAAGCTATGTTTGAATGAGTTTGACTTTCGTATGATTTAAAATTATTTGTTTGAATGTGTTTGATTTTCATTTGATTCAAAAAGCTATGTTTGAATGTGTTTGACATTCATTTGATTCAAAAAGCTTTGTTTGAATGTGTTTGACTTTCATTATATTCAAAATGCTTTGTTTGAATGTGTTTAACTTTCATTTGATTTTGAAAGATTTGTTTTAATGTGTTTGACTTTCATTAGACTCAAAAAGCTTGTTTGAATGTGTTTAAATTTCTTTTGATTTAAAAAGCTTAATTTGAATTTGTTTCACTTTATTTCGATTCAAAAAGAATTGTTTGAATGTGTTTAACTTTCATTAGATTCAAAAAGCTTTATTTGATTGTATTTGACTTTCATTTGATTCAAAAAGCCTTGTTTTAATTGTTTGACTTTCATTTGATTCAAAAACTTTTGTTTGAATGTGTTTGACTTTCTTTTGATTCAAAAAGTTTTGTTTGAACGTGATTGACTGTATTTGGATCCACTAAGATTTGTTTGAATATGTTTGACTTTTTTTTGATTCATAAAGCTTTGTTTGAACGTGTTTGACTTTCATTTGATTAAAAAAGCTCTGTTTGAATGTGTTTAACTTTCGTTTGATTCAAGAAGCTTTGTTTGAATGTGTTTGAGTTTATTTGGATTTAAAAACATATATTTGAATGTGTTTGACTCTCATTTGATTCAAAAAGCTTTGTTTGAATGTGTTTGACTTTCATTATATTTAAAAAGCTTTGTTTGAATGTGTTTAACTTTCATTTGATTTTGAAAGATTTATTTTAATGTGTTTGACTTTCATTAGACTCAAAAAGCTTGTTTGAATGTGTTTTTTAGTTTCTTTTGATTCAAAAAGCTTAATTTGAATTTGTTTCACTTTATTTCGATTCAAAAAGAATTGTTTGAATGTGTTTAACTTTCATTAGATTCAAAAAGCTTTGTTTAAATGTATTTGACTTTCATTTGATTCAAAAAGATTTGTTTGAACGTGTTTGACTTTCATTTGATTCAAAAAGCTTTGTTTGAACGTGTTTGACTTTCATTTGATTAAAAAAGCTCTGTTTGAATGTGTTTAACTTTCGTTTGATTCAAGAAGCTTTGTTTGAATGTGTTTGAGTTTATTTCGATTCAAAAACATATATTTGAATGTGTTTGACTTTCATTTGATTCAAAAAGCTTTATTTGAATGTGTTTGACTTTCATTTGATTAAAAAAGCTATGTTTGAATGAGTTTGACTTTTATATGATTTAAATAAATTTGTTTTAATGTGTTTGATTTTCATTTATTTCAAAAAGCTTTGTTTGAATGTGTTTCACATTCTTTTGATTAAAAAAACTTTTGTTTTAATGTGTTTGACTTTCTTTTTGTTTAAAAAGCTTTGTTTGAATGTGTTTGAATTTCATTTGATTTAAAAAGCTATGTTTGAATGAGTTTGACTTTTATATGATTTAAAAATATTTGTTTGAATGTGTTTGATTTTCATTTGTTTCAAAAAAGCTTTGTTTGAATGTGTTTGACATTCTTTTGATTAAAAAAAGTTTTGTTTGAATGTGCTTGACTTTCTTTTTGTTTAAAAATCTTTGTTTGAATGTGTTTGAATTTCATTTGATTAAAAAAGCTATGTTTGAATGAGTTTGACTTTCGTATGATTTAAAATTATTTGTTTGAATGTGTTTGATTTTCATTTGATTCAAAAAGCTATGTTTGAATGTGTTTGACATTCATTTGATTCAAAAAGCTTTGTTTGAATGTGTTTGACTTTCATTATATTCAAAAAGCTTTGTTTGAATGTGTTTAACTTTCATTTGATTTTGAAAGATTTGTTTTAATGTGTTTGACTTTCATTAGACTCAAAAAGCTTGTTTGAATGTGTTTAAATTTCTTTTGATTTAAAAAGCTTAATTTGAATTTGTTTCACTTTATTTCGATTCAAAAAGAATTGTTTGAATGTGTTTAACTTTCATTAGATTCAAAAAGCTTTATTTGATTGTATTTGACTTTCATTTGATTCAAAAAGCCTTGTTTTAATGTGTTTTACTTTCATTTGATTCAAAAACTTTTGTTTGAATGTGTTTGACTTTCTTTTGATTCAAAAAGTTTTGTTTGAACGTGATTGACTGTATTTGGATCCACTAAGATTTGTTTGAATATGTTTGACTTTTTTTTTGATTCATAAAGCTTTGTTTGAACGTGTTTGACTTTCATTTGATTAAAAAAGCTCTGTTTGAATGTGTTTAACTTTCGTTTGATTCAAGAAGCTTTGTTTGAATGTGTTTGAGTTTATTTGGATTTAAAAACATATATTTGAATGTGTTTGACTCTCATTTGATTCAAAAAGCTTTGTTTGAATGTGTTTGACTTTCATTATATTTAAAAAGCTTTGTTTGAATGTGTTTAACTTTCATTTGATTTTGAAAGATTTATTTTAATGTGTTTGACTTTCATTAGACTCAAAAAGCTTGTTTGAATGTGTTTTTTAGTTTCTTTTGATTCAAAAAGCTTGCATAGGACCTTTCAAAACCTTCCCTAAATTAAAAGTGATATTATCATCTCTAACAGAAATGGTTAGTTTTCCATTTTTTTCGTTAATTATGGCTCCAGTAGTGTGGAGGAAATGTATACCCAATATGATGGGAATTGGTGTATCCTTAGCCATGTCTAAGACAATAAAATCTACAAGGATAAAAATTTACCAACCCTGACAAGGACATCCTCTAAAATACCTAAGGGGTATTTAACAGAATGGTCTACCATCTGTAAAGTAATGTTAGTAGCTTTTAAATCATCCATTTTAAGTTTAGAATACACAGACGATGGCGTAACACTAACGCTAGCACCCAAATCACATAATGCTTTCACTAGTAGAAAAATACAAATAGGCAACCCCAAAGTAGCACCGGTTCAGGCCAAACCGGTGGCCAAAACTGGCCTAAATGGGCGGGATTTTAGACCAAGAGCAATGGCATCGATTCAGTTCAAACCGGTGCCAAAAATGCAAAGGGCAACGGTTTTGAACCGGTGCCAAACAGGGGGGTAATTGGCACTCCCCACATTAAAACCGGTTCAAACCGGTGCCTTAGACCGGGTTTGAACCGCTGCCTATTTCTATTTTTCTACTAGTGTTTATCAATGAAGACATTACCAATATGACAAGGATAGGAAAACTTTCAGGATCCTTTAATTTAGGAGGGGATTTATGACGAGGGGCGGAACTAGGTCGTTGAAAATAATCCTCCCTCAGTCAAATACAATTAATAAACACTTAACCAACCTATATACTAGTATAGAGGAAAGTCAAGGGTCGAACCCAAAGGAATTGTAATATTCAAGCACTCTCACTTATGCGCCTAAGCTAGGTCGAAATCTAAGGATAAAAGGTAAACACTATAACCAACTAACAAAATGAAGAATCAAACAAATAAAGCACTAGGAACGAAATTAACAAGCAATCATGACAATTGTAGCAACTCGAAAATACATACTATTCAATGGTTGTGAATACTAATGGAAAGCTCAATCAAAAGAGTCAACAAGCTATCTCCTGGAGGTCAAACTAGCGCCAACTACGAGAGACTCTAACAAGGAGCTTCACTAATCAAGCTAAATCAACAAATGTAAGCTACAAATCAATGGTCCGTATCAATGTAGACTCACAATGCAATCTAGCATAATTCTAAAAGCCTAATCGACTTACACACATGCAAACTTCCATTAATCACTTTAATCTCAACAATTAATCAACACAATCCCCAAATTAAGCACAATCAATCAATCATACAAGTTCACCTAATTCCTAGCAAACAACTACACTAACATCATCATCTAATCAACTAACAACTAAAGAAATCCAGAATCAACAATATGTGAAGAACAACTACACTAATCAACAATCAAACATGAAAATTAAACCAAACAAATATAAAATCAAACAAAGCAATAAAATGAGATAGAGTTAAGAATTCTCATTGATAATAGAGAAGATCTCCAACACAATTGTCACCATTGAATCTTCAATCTCTCAATCACCATTGAAATTTCTCACTTTCTCTCTCTAAAATCTACTCCTAAACCAACCCTAGAACTAGAGAGAGAAGCTCTCAACTAAGCTAATTGAAAGGAATGGTGTCCTTCGAACAAGTGTACTATTCCGTTAGTGGGTTCAGAATTAAAAGAAAGCTAATATATTAAGTAAGGTCAAGTGATCGGAATGCCTGGGTGGAGGCCACTTCTGATCAGTAATATTAATTCATAATTAATATTACAGCTTAATCTTGACTGAACCCTTCGGGTCACACCCAAGCAACTAATGTACCGAAACGAATAATTAATTAGGAATTAATTAATAAGTCGACCGAGTTATTAATATTTACACGTCGGAATTCGAGCTTAGAGTGTCGAAACCGAACGTCGGAAGTCGAGTCGAAAAATAGTAAAAGACGAGACATGAAAAAAATAATTAATAAACAAAGACCAAAATACCCCTAGCATCGGAATGCCCCGAGAAAACCGAGTGCTAGGGGCATATGACCTAGCATGGTGGCTAGCATGCGCACCAAGCTGAGCCTAGGCTGACTGGTACGTGCTAGCACACCAAGGCTAACATCGCAAGGCTCACTTCCTAGTGCGTGCTAGCAAGTTTGGCGCTGCCTTGTGCACGCATTGGCTAGTAGCCATGCCGCAGCAGCTAGCACGCTAGGCGCGCCAACCGCAGCAGCATGGCTGGGCCTGCTGGGCGTGGTAGCCACGACAAAGCAGCCCACCTTGGGTGCCTTGATGCCTAAGGGTGGTGCCATGTGGCGCATGGTGAGAGGTGTGTGAGGTGTTGTGTTGGCTGGTTTTGGGAGAGGGAGTGTGGAGCAAGTTTGGTCCTCCCCTCCTCCAAATGGTCCACACCTAAACTCTCACATGAGCTTGCCACTTGTTGATTTATTGCTAGTTTGATTAATAATTTTATTTTATCTTGAAAATAAAATGGGAAAATCAAATTCTCCCACATTGATGGGAGAGCTTTTCACTCTCTAGCGTTTCCCTATAATTACCCAAGTTGGGGTATTGGGATAATCACTTGGGTTAGAGTTGAAAAAGGCATCACCATTGTGAAAACCTTTGATCTCATTAATCACTCGGGTTTTGGTCGGGTCTTGCTAACCCTAAGGCATTGGACTGTTTTCGGTGGTCGAGTTGTGGGTGGGCTATCGTTGGAGGCCGTCGTAATTTCGAGGCTTGCTTTCGAAGTAAGAGCCCCTTCCGTTTGAGCGAAGCACGCTTCTAAGGTAATTATCTTATCTTAATCTTGTGATTAATTTAATTATGTTTATGTTTTTATTTATTGCGAGTGCGGTCATGTTTTTGGGTTTGTTTCCGCGGTGAGTCGGACTCACCAAACCCTAACAACGGTATCGGAGCCTCGCTCGTTTATTTTTAAAATCATAATATTTTTCAATGTGTTTTTATGGCTTAATTTTTCTGGTATTAAGTTGCTAATTAGATTAGTAGCTCGTTTTATTTATTTTAACCTCGTATTAGAGCTGTCTTCAGCCCCAAACCCATATTTCGACCCAAAAATAGTTAATTTTGGGTGGAAAAGGCGTTTCGGAAATGGTTTTACCCTTATAGGGCTCGACTTTTAGCCAAAAAAACGACCAGAAATGCACTTTTCGTGGGATTTTTCGTGTTGACGAAAAATTTTATATATTTCTAACTTTGAAAATTAACTGCATATTTATGGTGGTTATATAATTGGTTCAATACATATTTTATATGCAATTTTAAACCTCTTTAGGCATGATTACTTGATGGTAATTTGTGTTTGAAAGCTTGGTTTTAATTTTCACATAATTGCAAACTAATTGCATTAAGTGTGAAATTGTTGTTCTTTGAGGCTTCCAAATATTAAAGATTTAATCTTTAATTATGTTAAGTGATTGAAACTTTAAGTTACTAAATTCCATGAATTTTTGTTGAACGTTGTTGATTTAATCATTTTTTAGTTGATTGGAAACATAAAGTTTAAAACTTTATGATAGAAATTTGTTTATCTTCATATTGGAAGATATAATTTTTAAGGGATTCACAAATGTTAGTAGTTGGATTTTTCATTTGAACAATAAAGTTCATATTTTTCCAAACTCCCTCTTATTTAGTCAAAAATCTCAAGATTAATTTAAATTGATTAAATTAATAATGAGAAAATGCCTCATTTATTTTGTTGCACTAAGTTAAACCAATTTAATTAAAGTATGGTTCTTGGGAATTATTTTGGTTAGATGCACTTTGAAAATTTTATTTTAAGTTACACTTGTTTAAATTTTTCATTTTGCTCAATGAATTAGTTCTAAAATTAATTTAGAATTAATAATAATGTCACAAAAATTTTGGGATCAAAGTCCCATGGCTATGGCATGCAAATCAAGGCGTAAGCACCCTTGGCTAGCCGGGCTGCATAGCAGCCCGCATGTGGCTTCCAAGGGGCTGCCTTGATGGTGCGTGCAGGCAAGCCGTGGCTGGTGCACACGGCCGCAAGCAGCAGCATAGCAGTAGCATCACAGCAGCAGCACGCTTCCTTGATGGTGCGTGCGTGCGTGCCATGAAGCGTGGTGTAAGGGCTGCTGTGGTGTGGGTGTGGTGCACGAGCATGGTGTGCTTGGGCTTGGTGCATACGTCGTGTAAAGGGAATATGCGTAGACGTTGCTTGCGAAGAAATGTAGTGCAATTAGTTCGTATAACATGGCCATCAAGGGCCACGTTATTGATGCGTGAAAGTTCGCTGATGTGGGCGGTGTAAATCTTAGCGACATCGGCCCACTCCCACGTTCATTGAGCATCAAACGGTTGTGCGGGGTGTGAGCACTCCATGTCTTAGTTCTAGGCACTTAGATGTTTTAGACTACGTAATTTTTGCTTAAATTGTCGTTTTAATTATTTTAATTTTTTTTAAATTAAAATTTTGGAGGCTAGTCCTCGGGTTTTTGAGTGGCATTGGAAAAATTTATTTTGACAAATTTTGGGTTTTACCAGCTTAATTAATTGGATTAATTGAGTTGGATGCGGAATTTAGTGGGAGCTTCAAATATTAATTGCGCTTATTTACATAATCGGTTAAAACAACTTTGACAAGTTTTAATTAGGCGTGTTAATTAGATTAACCACCAAGATTAGTTACTAGTTCTCGCGTGTTCATGCATTGTTACATGTTTATCATTGTAAAATGCATGGGCCATTCATAGATAGTGAATGGATGAATGGAATGTATATTCTCTCACAGGTTTTATGAAATGGAAACTAGTGGGGCCCGATTAGGATAGAAAATACGGACTGTGATGATGTATTTTTGTAAATCTAAATACGGTCTACGAACCGTTGAGTATTTTTGTACCTTAATATTTAGATTAGTCCTAATCGTAGGTACTAGTAGTTGCATTTATTTTAGTCAAGTCTTGGAAGATGAAGCCATGAAGTTGCAAATGAAGACCTTTTGAAGAATTGAAGATCTCAAGAAGTCATGCTAGTTACCTAATGCATCTCTATTTAGGTTTTTCGATATATTTATGTGTTTATGTATATGAATTATATGTTAAATGCACGTTTAGGATTTAGAATGTTGTGATGATTAATTAAGTTCACTTAAATCAACCAACATAGAAACCCTAGGTCCCTAAATATTGAGTAAAACTTGCCATTTCAAAACAACACTTACCAACCGAACGAGGGTAGTGGTGGCTACGCCAAAGCGAGGCATCACTACTTCTCCAAGGAACGTAAGGCATATTGGGTATGCAAGTTGGTTTTGGTTGTACTCAACGATACGAGTGATGGAGTCCTAACATGTCGTGGCAAAGTGAATAAATTGTTGAAAGAGCATTAGATGCGACGATTTATTCAACCAAGAGTGGCTTGAAGCCATTAGCAAAGCGTTGCTTATCTTAGGAGATTGAGTGTTAAGACAAGCCAAAACATGCTTAACCACTTTTTGTTTCTTCGGATCTTGGAATCGACTGATTCTCACGCAAAAGGGGACAACTTTAAATGTGTGAATAAGACGTTTTAATTAAGTTTGATTAAAATGCATGAGTTCAATCATATTTTAGTATTATGAATGGTTTTTCATTTCAAAATTCTTTCAAATGTAGAATCATGTCTTCAACTATCGACAACAATCTAATGTTTCCAGAACTTCCCGAGAAGTTATCATTTAGATTGAATTTGGTAAACTTCAAGGAATGGCAAGAGGAACTCCGTTTGACCCTCCGTAATTGCTACCTAGAGCATATCTTGGATACGCCCATCCGAGTTTCTACTTAAAAGGATTATAAGAGATATGGCTCATGAGGAGTGGAATAATGATTGCAAGAGATTCTTTCAACTCATGGCAAACTCCATTCTGGAAAAGTGGAAGAAGAAATTCTCCAACTACCTTCCGGATGTACTTCTCAAGGCTCTAGAAGATGTGGTCAATTTGAGGGTAAAAAAGAGCGATAAGGGAAACTATGATGGACTCGTGGAAGAAGTTACTAGGTCTTTTTCTAACATGAGGATCAAGCCACCGCAAGATGGGTGTCTCAGCAAAGAAAGGCAAGAAGTATGGGCTAGGGTCTACAGTGCAAGACTTAGACCCGGGATGCACTTCAAGCCCATGTGCAAAAGATGACGAGGTTATTTAACCATCTGAAACTGATTGGTAAACCGGTGGAGGATGAGCAAGCGGCTCATTTGCTTTTAAGCTCACTCCACTTGGGATACGTTGCAATTAAGATGCGATTTACCAACAATCGAAATAAACTATCCTACAAGGAAGTTGTCCAAGAGCTCTAGAAAACCTATTCTTGCAAGGCGGCTAAGTTTGCTCTAAGTCTCAAGAAAAATTAGTTCAAAAACAAGGCTAAGATGCGCTGCTTCTATTGTAGTAAGAAAGGCCACTACAGAAGAGAATGTAGCGAGTATCTGGAACATGAGGCAAGAGGAAAGAAAGCCTCAATCTTAGGTATCATCTAGACACTTGAAAATAAGCAATTTATAAGGTATTAGATACCGGAAAAATTTACGCATTTTATGCTCCTATTTCAGGAACAAAATGAGCAGTGTTTTTCAAGTGGTCATGAGTACACAAGTGGAAGATGAAGAAAATCTATTCAAAGAAAGCTTGTAATCTCATGTATTTTGTCTAAGTTCTAAAACTTGCTAAGTTTCATCTACAATACTTTGATCTTGCGACGTTGGACGTCATTTTAACCTTGGTTAATTCGGATGATATACTACAAGAGGGGGGGTGAATTGTAGTATGTTTCCTAGTGCGTACTTTTCGCAGAATATAAAACTGATTGCTGTTAGGAACTTAGACAATGCAAAGGGGATTTTACGAGGAAACCATCCAAGGCCCAACTGGA